>NW_024881271.1:0-12500 GCF_018691265.1 Tyto alba
TTCTCCCTGCCCCGGGTGCACGGGGTAGACTTGTCCTCCCGTAAGCGGTGCACCGGGTAGACCTGTTCTTCCCTGCCCCGGGTGCAATGGGTAGACTTGTCCTCCCATAAGCGGTGCACCGGGTAGACCTGTTCGTCCCTGCCCCGAGTGCACGGGGTAGACTTGTCCTCCCGTAAGCGGTGCACTGGGTAGACCTGTTCGTCCCTGCCCCGAGTGCACGGGGTAGACTTGTCCTCCCGTAAGCGGTGCACTGGGTAGACCTGTTCGCCCCTGCCACGGGTGCACTGGGTAGACCTGTTCGTCCGTGCCCCGAGTGCACGGGGTAGACTTGTCCTCCCGTAAGCGCTGCACTGGGTAGACCTGTTCGCCCCTGCCACGGGTGACCTGGGTAGACCTGTTCGTCCCTGCCCCGAGTGCACGGGGTAGACTTGTCCTCCCGTAAGCGGTGCACTGGGTAGACCTGTTCGTCCCTGCCCCGAGTCAATGGGTAGACTTGTCCCCCGTAAGCGGTGCACTGGGTAGACCTGTTCGCCCCTGCCACGGGTGCACTGGGTAGACCTGTTCGTCCGTGCCCCGAGTGCACGGGGTAGACTTGTCCTCCCGTAAGCGCTGCACTGGGTAGACCTGTTCGCCCCTGCCACGGGTGACCGGGGTAGACCTGTTCGTCCCTGCCCCGCGTGCAATGGGTAGACTTGTCCTCCCGTAAGCGCTGCACTGGGTAGACTTGTCCTCCCGTTACTGGTGCAATGGGTAGACCTGTTCGCCCCTGCCTCGAGTGCAATGGGTAGACTTGTCCTCCCGTAAGCGCTGCACTGGGTAGACTTGTCCTCCCGTAAGCGCTTCACTGGGTAGACCTGTTCGCCCCTGCCACGGGTGCACTGGGTAGACCTGTTCGTCCCTGCCCCGAGTGCACGGGGTAGACTTGTCCTCCCGTAAGCGCTGCACTGGGTAGACGTGTCCTGCCGTTACTGGTGCACTGGGTAGACCTGTTCGCCCCTGCCCCGAACGCACTGGGTAGACTTGTCCTCCCGTAAGCGCTGCACTGGGTAGACTTGTCCTCCCGTTACTGGTGCACTGGGTAGACCTGTTCGCCCCTGCCCCGAGTGCAATGGGTAGACTTGTCCTCCCGTAAGCGGTGCACTGGGTAGACCTGTTCGCCCCTGCCACGGGTGCACTGGGTAGACCTGTTCGTCCCTGCCCCGAGTGCACGGGGTAGACTTGTCCTCCCGTAAGCGCTGCACTGGGTAGACGTGTCCTGCCGTTACTGGTGCACTGGGTAGACCTGTTCGCCCCTGCCCCGAACGCACTGGGTAGACTTGTCCTCCCGTAAGCGCTGCACTGGGTAGACTTGTCCTCCCGTTACTGGTGCACTGGGTAGACCTGTTCGCCCCTGCCCCGAGTGCAATGGGTAGACTTGTCCTCCCGTAAGCGGTGCACTGGGTAGACCTGTTCGCCCCTGCCACGGGTGCACTGGGTAGACCTGTTCGTCCCTGCCCCGAGTGCACGGGGTAGACTTGTCCTCCCGTAAGCGGTGCACCGGGTAGACCTGTTCGTCCCTGCCCCGAGTGCACGGGGTAGACTTGTCCTCCCGTAAGCGCTGCATTGGGTAGACCTGTTCGTCCCTGCCCCGAGTCCACGGGGTAGACTTGTCCTCCCGTAAGCGCTGCACTGGGTAGACCTGTTCGCCCCTGCCACGGGTGCACTGGGTAGACCTGTTCGCCCCTGCCTCGAGTGCAATGGGTAGACTTGTCCTCCCGTAAGCGCTGCACGGGGTAGACTTGTCCTCCCGTTACTGGTGCACTGGGTAGACCTGTTCGCCCCTGCCCCGGGTGCAATGGGTAGACTTGTCCTCCCGTAAGCGGTGCACCGGGTAGACCTGTTCGTCCCTGCCCCGAGTGCACGGGGTAGACTTGTCCTCCCGTAAGCGGTGCACCGGGTAGACCTGTTCGTCCCTGCCCCGAGTGCACGGGGTAGACTTGTCCTCCCGTAAGCGGTGCACTGGGTAGACCTGTTCGTCCCTGCCCCGAGTGCACGAGGTAGACTTGTCCTCCCGTAAGCGCTGCACCGGGTAGACCTGTTCGCCCCTGCCACGGGTGCACTGGGTAGACCTGTTCGCCCCTGCCTCGAGTGCAATGGGTAGACTTGTCCTCCCGTAAGCGCTGCACGGGGTAGACTTGTCCTCCCGTTACTGGTGCACTGGGTAGACCTGTTCGCCCCTGCCCCGGGTGCAATGGGTAGACTTGTCCTCCCGTAAGCGCTGCACGGGGTAGACTTGTCCTCCCGTTACTGGTGCACTGGGTAGACCTGTTCGCCCCTGCCCCGGGTGCAATGGGTAGACTTGTCCTCCCGTAAGCGCTGCATTGGGTAGACCTGTTCGCCCCTGCCACGGGTGCAATGGGTAGACCTGTTCGTCCCTGCCCCGAGTGCACGGGGTAGACCTGTCCTCCCGTAAGCGGTGCACTGGGTAGACTTGTCCTCCCGTTACTGGTGAAATGGGTAGACCTGTTCGCCCCTGCCCCGAGTGCAATGGGTAGACTTGTCCTCCCGTAAGCGCTGCACTGGGTAGACCTGTTCGCCCCTGCCACGGGTGACCTGGGTAGACCTGTTCGCCCCTGCCTCGAGTGCAATGGGTAGACTTGTCCTCCCGTAAGCGCTGCACGGGGTAGACTTGTCCTCCCGTTACTGGTGCACTGGGTAGACCTGTTCGCCCCTGCCCCGGGTGCAATGGGTAGACTTGTCCTCCCGTAAGCGCTGCATTGGGTAGACCTGTTCGCCCCTGCCACGGGTGCAATGGGTAGACCTGTTCGTCCCTGCCCCGAGTGCACGGGGTAGACCTGTCCTCCCGTAAGCGGTGCACTGGGTAGACTTGTCCTCCCGTTACTGGTGAAATGGGTAGACCTGTTCGCCCCTGCCCCGAGTGCAATGGGTAGACTTGTCCTCCCGTAAGCGCTGCACGGGGTAGACTTGTCCTCCCGTTACTGGTGCACTGGGTAGACCTGTTCGCCCCTGCCCCGGGTGCACTGGGTAGACCTGTTCGCCCCTGCCTCGAGTGCAATGGGTAGACTTGTCCTCCCGTAAGCGCTGCACGGGGTAGACTTGTCCTCCCGTTACTGGTGCACTGGGTAGACCTGTTCGCCCCTGCCCCGGGTGCAATGGGTAGACTTGTCCTCCCGTAAGCGGTGCACCGGGTAGACCTGTTCGTCCCTGCCCCGAGTGCACGGGGTAGACTTGTCCTCCCGTAAGCGGTGCACTGGGTAGACCTGTTCGTCCCTGCCCCGAGTGCACGGGGTAGACTTGTCCTCCCGTAAGCGGTGCACTGGGTAGACCTGTTCGTCCATGCCCCGAGTGCACGGGGTAGACTTGTCCTCCCGTAAGCGGTGCACTGGGTAGACCTGTTCTTCCCTGCCCCGGGTGCAATGGGTAGACTTGTCCTCCCGTAAGCGGTGCACCGGGTAGACCTGTTCGTCCCTGCCCCGAGTGCACGGGGTAGACTTGTCCTCCCGTAAGCGGTGCACTGGGTAGACCTGTTCGTCCCTGCCCCGAGTGCACGAGGTAGACTTGTCCTCCCGTAAGCGCTGCACCGGGTAGACCTGTTCGCCCCTGCCACGGGTGCACTGGGTAGACCTGTTCGCCCCTGCCTCGAGTGCAATGGGTAGACTTGTCCTCCCGTAAGCGCTGCACGGGGTAGACTTGTCCTCCCGTTACTGGTGCACTGGGTAGACCTGTTCGCCCCTGCCCCGGGTGCAATGGGTAGACTTGTCCTCCCGTAAGCGCTGCATTGGGTAGACCTGTTCGCCCCTGCCACGGGTGCAATGGGTAGACCTGTTCGTCCCTGCCCCGAGTGCACGGGGTAGACCTGTCCTCCCGTAAGCGGTGCACTGGGTAGACTTGTCCTCCCGTTACTGGTGAAATGGGTAGACCTGTTCGCCCCTGCCCCGAGTGCAATGGGTAGACTTGTCCTCCCGTAAGCGCTGCACTGGGTAGACCTGTTCGCCCCTGCCACGGGTGCACTGGGTAGACCTGTTCGCCCCTGCCTCGAGTGCAATGGGTAGACTTGTCCTCCCGTAAGCGCTGCACGGGGTAGACTTGTCCTCCCGTTACTGGTGCACTGGGTAGACCTGTTCGCCCCTGCCCCGGGTGCAATGGGTAGACTTGTCCTCCCGTAAGCGCTGCATTGGGTAGACCTGTTCGCCCCTGCCACGGGTGCAATGGGTAGACCTGTTCGTCCCTGCCCCGAGTGCACGGGGTAGACCTGTCCTCCCGTAAGCGGTGCACTGGGTAGACTTGTCCTCCCGTTACTGGTGAAATGGGTAGACCTGTTCGCCCCTGCCCCGAGTGCAATGGGTAGACTTGTCCTCCCGTAAGCGCTGCATTGGGTAGACCTGTTCGCCCCTGCCACGGGTGACCTGGGTAGACCTGTTCGTCCGTGCCCCGAGTGCACGGGGTAGACTTGTCCTCCCGTAAGCGCTGCACTGGGTAGACTTGTCCTCCCGTTACTGGTGCACTGGGTAGACCTGTTCGCCCCTGCCTCGAGTGCAATGGGTAGACTTGTCCTCCCGTAAGCGCTGCACTGGGTAGACTTGTCCTCCCGTTACTGGTGCACTGGGTAGACCTGTTCGCCCCTGCCCCGAGTGCAATGGGTAGACTTGTCCTCCCGTAAGCGCTGCACTGGGTAGACCTGTTCGCCCCTGCCACGGGTGCACTGGGTAGACCTGTTCGTCCCTGCCCCGAGTGCACGGTGTAGACTTGTCCTCCCGTAAGCGGTGCACCGGGTAGACCTGTTCGCCCCTGCCCCGAACGCACTGGGTAGACTTGTCCTCCCGTAAGCGCTGCACTGGGTAGACTTGTCCTCCCGTTACTGGTGCACTGGGTAGACCTGTTCGCCCCTGCCCCGAGTCAATGGGTAGACTTGTCCTCCCGTAAGCGGTGCACTGGGTAGACCTGTTCGCCCCTGCCACGGGTGCACTGGGTAGACCTGTTCGTCCGTGCCCCGAGTGCACGGGGTAGACTTGTCCTCCCGTAAGCGCTGCACTGGGTAGACCTGTTCGCCCCTGCCACGGGTGACCGGGGTAGACCTGTTCGTCCCTGCCCCGCGTGCAATGGGTAGACTTGTCCTCCCGTAAGCGCTGCACTGGGTAGACTTGTCCTCCCGTTACTGGTGCAATGGGTAGACCTGTTCGCCCCTGCCTCGAGTGCAATGGGTAGACTTGTCCTCCCGTAAGCGCTGCACTGGGTAGACTTGTCCTCCCGTAAGCGCTTCACTGGGTAGACCTGTTCGCCCCTGCCACGGGTGCACTGGGTAGACCTGTTCGTCCCTGCCCCGAGTGCACGGGGTAGACTTGTCCTCCCGTAAGCGCTGCACTGGGTAGACGTGTCCTGCCGTTACTGGTGCACTGGGTAGACCTGTTCGCCCCTGCCCCGAACGCACTGGGTAGACTTGTCCTCCCGTAAGCGCTGCACTGGGTAGACTTGTCCTCCCGTTACTGGTGCACTGGGTAGACCTGTTCGCCCCTGCCCCGAGTGCAATGGGTAGACTTGTCCTCCCGTAAGCGGTGCACTGGGTAGACCTGTTCGCCCCTGCCACGGGTGCACTGGGTAGACCTGTTCGTCCCTGCCCCGAGTGCACGGGGTAGACTTGTCCTCCCGTAAGCGCTGCACTGGGTAGACGTGTCCTGCCGTTACTGGTGCACTGGGTAGACCTGTTCGCCCCTGCCCCGAACGCACTGGGTAGACTTGTCCTCCCGTAAGCGCTGCACTGGGTAGACTTGTCCTCCCGTTACTGGTGCACTGGGTAGACCTGTTCGCCCCTGCCCCGAGTGCAATGGGTAGACTTGTCCTCCCGTAAGCGGTGCACTGGGTAGACCTGTTCGCCCCTGCCACGGGTGCACTGGGTAGACCTGTTCGTCCGTGCCCCGAGTGCACGGGGTAGACTTGTCCTCCCGTAAGCGGTGCACGGGGTAGACTTGTCCTCCCGTTACTGGTGCACTGGGTAGACCTGTTCGCCCCTGCCCCGAACGCACTGGGTAGACTTGTCCTCCCGTAAGCGCTGCACTGGGTAGACTTGTCCTCCCGTTACTGGTGCACTGGGTAGACCTGTTCGCCCCTGCCCCGAGTGCAATGGGTAGACTTGTCCTCCCGTAAGCGGTGCACTGGGTAGACCTGTTCGCCCCTGCCACGGGTGCACTGGGTAGACCTGTTCGTCCCTGCCCCGAGTGCACGGGGTAGACTTGTCCTCCCGTAAGCGCTGCACTGGGTAGACGTGTCCTGCCGTTACTGGTGCACTGGGTAGACCTGTTCGCCCCTGCCCCGAGTGCAATGGGTAGACTTGTCCTCCCGTAAGCGGTGCAGTGGGTAGACCTGTTCGTCCCTGCCCCGAGTGCACGGGGCAGACCTGTTCGTCCCTGCCACGGGTGCAATGGGTAGACTTGTCCTCCCGTAACCGGTGCAATGGGTAGACCTGTCCTCCCGTAACGGATGCAATGGGTAGACCTGATCGTCCCTGCCCCGGGTTCACGGGGTAGACCTGTTCGTCCCTGCCCCGAGTGCACGGGGTAGACCTGTTCGTCCCTGCCCCGAGTGCAATGGGTAGACTTGTCCTCCCGTAAGCGCTGCACTGGGTAGACCTGTTCGTCCCTGCCACGGGTGCAATGGGTAGACCTGTCCTCCCGTAACCAGTGCAATGGGTAGACCTGTCCTCCCGTCACCGGTGCAATGGGTAGACCTGTTCGTCCCTGCCCCGAGTGCACGGGGTAGACCTGTCCTCCCGTAACTGATGCAATGGGCAGACCTGTCCTCCCGTAAGCGGTGCACTGGGTAGACCTGTTCGTCCCTGTCCCGGTTGCAAGGGATAGACTTGTCCTCCCGTTCCCCTTGCGCTAGGGGTAGTCTTTTTCTCCTCTACCCCGTGCGCCAGGGGTAGACTTGTCCCTGCCCCAGGCCCGAAAGCGCACCGCCGCTCGCTGCCCCAAGGAGGCGAGCGTGCCCGGGCCTGCAAGTAAGGCCGTGCGTGCCTGCCTCCCACGTCAGCCCTCTGGTGGCCTCCCTGGTGGACGCCACCTCCCGGATGGCCCGCTCCTGCCGGGCCGCTCCCCAAACACGGCCTTGGCGCCAGACCGCCCGCCCCGACCGCTCCCGCACGCAGGCGCACGTGCCCGGGCCTGCACGCCGGTCCGTGCACGCTTGCCTCACATGGCAGGCCCCAGGTGGTCTCCCTGGTCGACGCCACCTCCAGGATGGCCCGCTCCTGCCGGGCCGCTCCCCAAACACGGCCCTGGCGCCAGACCGCCTGCCCCGACCGCTCTCGCACGCAGGCACACGTGCCCGGGCCGGCACGCCGGTCCGTGCACGCTTGCCACCCACAGCAGGCCTCTGGTGTTCTCCCTGGTCGACGCCACCTCCAGGATGGCCCGCTCCTGCCGGGCCGCTCCCCAAACACGGCCCTGGCGCCAAACCGCCCGCCCCGACCGCTCCCGCACGCAGGCGCACGTGCCCGGGCCTGCACGCCGGTCCATGCACGCTTGCCACCCACAGCAGGCCTCTGGTGTTCTCCCTGGTCGACGCCACCTCCAGGATGGCCCGCTCCTGCCGGGCCGCTCCCCAAACACGGCCCTGGCGCCAGACCGCCTGCCCCGACCGCTCCCGCACGCAGGCGCACGTGCCTGGGTCTGCACACCGGTCTGTGCACGCTTGCCTCACATGGCAGGCCCCGGGTGGTCTCCCTGGTCGACGCCACCTCCAGGATGGCCCGCTCCTGCTTATTGTCTTGCACTAAAAACACACTTAATATCTCGTGGGGGGGTGGTGCTGGTGGTGGGGAGATGACACCCCCAACCTCGAACCCTGCCCAGACGTGAGAAACAGGTATGCTTATAATTCGGGGGGGTGGTAAGAAATAGAAGAAAGGAAAAAAAAAAAAAAAAAAAAGCAAAACAGAACAAAAAAAAAAACCCAAAACAACAAAAAAAAAAATCCCCCCCCGCCAAATACCTCCAAAACCCCCCCCCCCAAATAACAAACCCAAACCAAAAGAAACAGATCATTTCGTGTGCCCGTCCCCCCCCACCACCCCCCCCCGCACCTTCCGTGCACCACCACCCTCACTCACCCCGTAGATCATGGAGCAGCAGCTAGGTCTATCCGTCTCCGGGGCGAGTGGAGGCCGCCAGGTCTACCCGCCTCTGGGGCCGTCCAGGGCCTGCAGGTCTACCCGCCTCCGGGGCGTGCAGCAGCCGCCAGGAGTCTCCGGTGGGGCGGCCGTCCGTGGCCGTCACGTCGACCCGGCTTCCTGGAACAGGGTAGACGTGTTGTCCGCAGCACTTCCGACGAGCTGTCGAAGGGGTCGCTGTTTCGCGCTGCCTCCAGTTACCTCATCGTAAAAGTGGGCGTCGCTGGCGCGCCTCGCCGGTAGGGCGCCACGCTGCGCTTTCCCTATCCGTACGCTGGGACGCTCCAGCCCGTATATAGGGGAGAGCGGTGAGCCGGCTCCGGGGCATGGGCGGTGAGCGGGCACGGACGGCATACGGCTCGGCCAGAGAAGTGGGGCGCTGGGCGGCCGTTCTCGTGGTGGTTCCCCTGGAGGTTCGGCACGGACGCCTCACGTTGCTTCCAGGATCGAGGCAGCCCAGAGCGAGCCGGGAGCTATGAAGCCAAGGGAGCTGCAGGAGAGCTCCGGGCTGGCGAGATGGCTCTAGCCGGGAGCCGAGGGTCAGGGCGGGATCGACCGGCGGCGGTCGCCGGCCCTCGAACGCTGGAAGACCGGAGGGAGTCGAGCCACCGTTGGCTTGCCCCACGGCCCCCGAGGGCCCCGTGAAGGCACAAGCGGGCCCGCTAGCATGTAGTCGGAGCGGCGGTAGCCCGTGAGTTCCAAGGTGCCCGCCGGTTCCTCGGGGGCCCTGTGAGAAGGGGATGGACGATGGTGCGGTGGTGCTGCCGCCCCGTCCTGCTAGCCCTCCGGGCGGCCCCGGCTCCGCATCCGCCGACCGGCCGGGCGTCCCGGGGCGCGTCGGAGCGGCTGCGCGGCGTGCCGGCTCTGCCGGCGTGAAGCCGTTGGAGCAGCTCTCCGGGGACGCGGCCCCGCTCGCTCGCTCGCCCGCGGAGCCCGGCGTCTGCCGCCCAATCCGCCGGGCCCCGGCTCCGGGGACGCCGGGGCCCCGGCTCCGCATCCGCCGACCGGCCGGGCGTCCCGGGGCGCGTCGGAGCGGCTGCGCGGCGTGCCGGCTCTGCCGGCGTGAAGCCGTTGGAGCAGCTCTCCGGGGACGCGGCCCCGCTCGCTCGCTCGCCCGCGGAGCCCGGCGTCTGCCGCCCAATCCGCCGGGCCCCGGCTCCGCATCCGCCGACCGGCCGGGCGTCCCGGGGCGCGTCGGAGCGGCTGCGCGGCGTGCCGGCTCTGCCGGCGTGAAGCCGTTGGAGCAGCTCTCCGGGGACGCGGCCCCGCTCGCTCGCTCGCCCGCGGAGCCCGGCGTCTGCCGCCCAATCCGCCGGGCCCCGGCTCCGCATCCGCCGACCGGCCGGGCGTCCCGGGGCGCGTCGGAGCGGCTGCGCGGCGTGCCGGCTCTGCCGGCGTGAAGCCGTTGGAGCAGCTCTCCGGGGACGCGGCCCCGCTCGCTCGCTCGCCCGCGGAGCCCGGCGTCTGCCGCCCAATCCGCCGGGCCCCGGCTCCGCATCCGCCGACCGGCCGGGCGTCCCGGGGCGCGTCGGAGCGGCTGCGCGGCGTGCCGGCTCTGCCGGCGTGAAGCCGTTGGAGCAGCTCTCCGGGGACGCGGCCCCGCTCGCTCGCTCGCCCGCGGAGCCCGGCGTCTGCCGCCCAATCCGCCGGGCCCCGGCTCCGCATCCGCCGACCGGCCGGGCGTCCCGGGGCGCGTCGGAGCGGCTGCGCGGCGTGCCGGCTCTGCCGGCGTGAAGCCGTTGGAGCAGCTCTCCGGGAACGCGGCCCCGCTCGCTCGCTCGCCCGCGGAGCCCGGCGTCTGCCGCCCAATCCGCCGGGCCCCGGCTCCGCATCCGCCGACCGGCCGGGCGTCCCGGGGCGCGTCGGAGCGGCTGCGCGGCGTGCCGGCTCTGCCGGCGTGAAGCCGTTGGAGCAGCTCTCCGGGGACGCGGCCCCGCTCGCTCGCTCGCCCGCGGAGCCCGGCGTCTGCCGCCCAATCCGCCGGGCCCCGGCTCCGCATCCGCCGACCGGCCGGGCGTCCCGGGGCGCGTCGGAGCGGCTGCGCGGCGTGCCGGCTCTGCCGGCGTGAAGCCGTTGGAGCAGCTCTCCGGGGACGCGGCCCCGCTCGCTCGCTCGCCCGCGGAGCCCGGCGTCTGCCGCCCAATCCGCCGGGCCCCGGCTCCGCATCCGCCGACCGGCCGGGCGTCCCGGGGCGCGTCGGAGCGGCTGCGCGGCGTGCCGGCTCTGCCGGCGTGAAGCCGTTGGAGCAGCTCTCCGGGGACGCGGCCCCGCTCGCTCGCTCGCCCGCGGAGCCCGGCGTCTGCCGCCCAATCCGCCGGGCCCCGGCTCCGCATCCGCCGACCGGCCGGGCGTCCCGGGGCGCGTCGGAGCGGCTGCGCGGCGTGCCGGCTCTGCCGGCGTGAAGCCGTTGGAGCAGCTCTCCGGGGACGCGGCCCCGCTCGCTCGCTCGCCCGCGGAGCCCGGCGTCTGCCGCCCAATCCGCCGGGCTCCGGCTCCGCATCCGCCGACCGGCCGGGCGTCCCGGGGCGCGTCGGAGCGGCTGCGCGGCGTGCCGGCTCTGCCGGCGTGAAGCCGTTGGAGCAGCTCTCCGGGGACGCGGCCCCGCTCGCTCGCTCTCCCGCGGAGCCCGGCGTCTGCCGCCCAATCCGCCGGGTTGGTGGCCAAGCGTTACCGAGCAGACCTTTTGTCTGCGGTACGTACACGCCGATAGCATCGTTGACGTCTGTTACATAGAGCGAGCACCTGTGCCGTGGTCGGCTGCCCGTTCTGCCCACCTCCGTTGCTGTGGTCGGCCGCCAGGCCTACGCGCTTCCGCGTCCGTCGCTGGCCGCCAGGTCTACCCACCTCCGTGGCGGTGGTCGGTCGCCAGATCTACCCCGTTCCGCGACCGGGGTTGGCTGCCAGGTGTACACGCTTCCGCGGCGATGGTCGACCTCCGGGTCTACCCGCTTCCGCGGCCGTCGGTGGCCGCCAGGTCTACCCACCTCCGGGGCGGTGGTCGGCCGCCAGGTCTACCCGTTTCCGTGTCACGCTGCCGTTGTCGGTAGGCCGGCTGCGCGCCCTGTCGCTTCCGTCGCGTCCGGCGTGAAGAGCGGACAGGTCTACCCAGCTTCTTTGGACTTTGCTCCTGCGTGACACGGTAGCTGTGTTGTCCGCAGCACTGCCGCGGAGCTGTCGAAGGGGTCGCTGTTTTGCGCTGCCTCCAGTTACCTCATCGTAAAGGTCGGCGTCGCTGGCGCGCCTCCCCGGTAATGCGCCGCACTGCTTTTTTACTGCCTATACGCCGGGACGTTCGATTCCGTATAGTAGGGGCAAGCGGCGAGGCCCCAAAAGGGCAATCGTGTTTCACGCTCAAAGAGGTCATGTGGGCCGCCCGGTGAAGTGGGGCGCTGGGCGGCCTTTCTCGCGGTGGTTCCCTCGGCGGTTCGGCACGGCCATCTCCCGGTGCTTTCCACAATCAAGTCAGCCCGGAAACTTATGCGTGCTCTAGAACGGAAGGATCTGCAGGCATGCTCCGGGGGCCGTTGCCGGCTGGTTGGAACTCTCCAGCCAGGTGTCGAGGGGAAGAGCAAACGGTGACAAAAGACCGGCGGTGGTCGCCGGCACTCGAACGCTGTGAGAGCTGGAGGGTGGACGAGCCGATGGTGGCTTCCCCTCAGCGGGATCCCGATGACGGCAAGGGAGAGTGCCGGCAGGCAGTCGGGGGCAGCGGTGCCCTGCGAGGTCCCAGGCTGCCGGCACCGCTTGAGGGCCCCGCGACGGGGGCGGACGGCGGTGGGAGCGCCCACCTCGTCGCCCCCTTTTCTCCGGCCTTAAGCCGGAGCCCGTGGAAGCGGGCATTGGGCGGCTGCCGGTCGCGGTGACCGGCGGCCGTAGCAGGCGGCCGTGGGGCGGGTCTCAAGCCTGCCGCGGCAGCCCCGCGAGGGGCCCGATGACGGCAAGGGAGAGTGCCGGCAGGCAGTCGGGGGCAGCGGTGCCCTGCGAGGTCCCAGGCTGCCGGCACCGCTCGAGGGCCCCGCGACGGGGGCGGACGGCGGTGGGAGCGCCCACCTCGTCGCCCCCTTTTCTCCGGCCTTAAGCCGGAGCCCGTGGAAGCGGGCATTGGGCGGCTGCCGGTCGCGGTGACCGGCGGCCGTAGCAGGCGGCCGTGGGGCGGGTCTCAAGCCTGCCGCGGCTTGCCACCTAGGGCCCGATGATGGCGCGGAGAGGCGGCGGCGCCTCCATCCGCTTTTTTTCCGAGTCTGTGCCATACGCGGGAGGCCTGTGGTGTCCGGCCTGCCCCAGCGTCCGTGGCTGCCGGAGGGCTCTGTTAAAAGGTCTGCGCAGCAGGGGCGAG
>NW_024881271.1:17500-20000 GCF_018691265.1 Tyto alba
GGCCGTCGCCACTGCTGCCACCCTGGGCGGGCGAGGCTCCCGCCGGGTCGCGTCCCGCGCGAGCGGGCGGCCCAAGCCCCGGCTCTCCTCCCGGGCGCAGCGCCGGGCTACTGAGGGAAACCTCGGGCCCCGGGCAGGAGGACGAGGTGATGGCGGCGGGCGTCGGGCGCGCCCCCGCGGGCGGACGCTCCCCTGAGGGCGGCAGCAGGGGAGGCACCCCCGCGGGGCCTAGAGGTCGTTTCCCTCACCCAGGGCCAGGTACCTAGCGTCCGCGCCTCCGCGGCCCTCCCTCGGCGAAGCCCGGGGGTCGAAGGCCGCGGGAGCCGGGCGGGGGTTTAAAGACCCGGGCGGCTCGGTGCGACCCGCGGGACCGGGCCGGGCGGCGGTGCCCCTCCAGGGGTGGGAGCTGCTCCCGCCGTACCCCTGGCCGTGGTGCTGACCGTCCGCGCTCGTGCCCGCGGGCAGCCGGGCCGGGGAGGGGTGCCCACTGCCCCCCCCTTTCCGCGGTCCGGTCTCGGCGGCGAGACCGCGGCGCGGTCGGCCGTGTCCGGCCCGCCTGCCTCGAAACGGGAGACCTCTCCGGGCAGGGAGCGCGGGCTCTCTGCCGGGGTGGCGAGCCCCCCCCCGCGGTGGGGGGGGGCTCGCCGGGCGGCGGCGGCCCCCGGGCCGCCGCGGCCTCCGTCGTGGCGCCGCGGCGCGCTGCGCTCCCCTCCTCCCCCGTCCCGCCCCGGCGAGCGTTCCGCGGTGTCGAGCCGCCAGCCGCCGGGGGTGGTGGCAGCCCGGCCGAGCGGCGGCGGCGCCGCTCGGCATGCCGGTCGGCCGGCGGGCGTCCGCCCGCCGTCGGCTGCGACCGTCCCCGTCCCGGGCCACGCCCGCCGCTTCGCCGTCCGCCCTCACCGGCTCCGCCGGGCGGGCGGGCGGTCGGGCGGCCGGGGGCAGCCCGGCTCCGGTCTGCCCGCGGAAGCGGGGAGAGCGGTGCCTGCCCCCGGCTTAGCGCCGTCCGCCTCCCGCCTGGTGCGTGCCTGCGGAGGGGCCGGGGCGCGAAGTGGCACGGAGGTGGTTCCGGGCGGGGCGGCCGCTCCGGCGCGGCGGCGGGTCGGTCGCTCGTCCGGCAGGCAGCTGCCGGGCAGCGCGCGTCCGTCTCGGGTCCTGGTTGGTCGCCAAGCTCCGGCGCGGTGACGGCCGGCACACGGGCGTGCCGGCGGGGCGAGCCGGTGGGAGGCAGGCGGCTGCCGCAGGGCGTCGCGGGGCTGCGCGGAGGCACGTCCGCGTCCCCCGAGCGAGGCAGGTGGTCGGCGCGGTCGGGCGCGCGGCGGCCTTCCGTGCGGAGGCCGGGCCGAGCCCGGGCGCCTGGGCCGCCTCCGAAGCGAGCAAGGCGCTTGTTTTCCCCAGGTGTCGGTCGCGGAGCGCGGGCTCCCTCCGCCCTTGCCGTTCGGAGTTTTTCGGTGGGCATCCGCCTTCCGTTTCCCCGCCCGTCGTGTGTGTTTGTACGGTCAGCTGAGGCGAGGCGTCTCGGCGGCGCGGCCGGTCGCGCTCCCTCCGCGCGGGCGGAGGGGGGCGGGCGGTCGTCCGCCGGGGCTGCCGTCCAGAGAGGGGCCGCTCCTCCGGGAGCGGTCCCGGCCCTCCCGCGCACGCGGGGCGGTGCCGAAAGCCAGACAACTCTTAGCGGTGGATCACTCGGCTCGTGCGTCGATGAAGAACGCAGCTAGCTGCGAGAATTAATGTGAATTGCAGGACACATTGATCATCGACACTTCGAACGCACTTGCGGCCCCGGGTTCCTCCCGGGGCTACGCCTGTCTGAGCGTCGCTTGACGATCAATCGCCGGCCGGTCCGCCGCCCCTGGCGCGCTGTCAGGGCGGCGGCCGCAGCGGCGCGGCTGGGGCGCCTCGCAGGTCCCGCGTGCGGCGTCGGCCCCGGGCCCGGGGAGCGGTTCCCCGTTGCCCGGTGGCGGCGCCGCCGGCCGAGGGCCTTCGTCCCCCTAAGTCGAGACTCGGGGAGCGCTCCGAAGCTCCCCGCTCCCGGAGCACCCGTTGTGCGGAGCTCGTCCCGCCGGGGCCGCCGGGGCTCGGTCTGTCCGGCCGGGCCTGGCGCGGTGGTGGGGAAGAGAAGCGCGAGGGGGAGAGGCGCGGGCCTCGCCCCCGGCCTCCCGCGCGGGCGGCTGTCTGCGGGTGGGTACCACTGCGGGGTGGGACCGTGCCGTGCTGCCGCCCGCGTGCGTGCCGGGGACGAGGGGGCCACCCGGCGGCCACCCCCCCCCGTCGCTCTTCCTCCCCGTTTCCCCCGCCGCGCCTCGGGCGGCGCCGTCCGCGGCGGCGGCGGGGGCGGGCGGCGGCGTTGCCGTCGTCGCCGGCGGCGGCCGCGCGTGCGGTTTGCCGTCGGCGGCCGGTCCCGTCCGTCCCGCCCCCGTCGCAGCGCGGCGCGGCGTCGCCCGCGCCGCCCGGCCGTCGGGTCGGCCGCGGCCCGGGCGCGCCCCGGCGGGCCGTCTCCCGGGCGCGT
>NW_024881271.1:27500-37500 GCF_018691265.1 Tyto alba
CTGCACTGGGTAGACCTGTTCGCCCCTGCCACGGGTGCACTGGGTAGACCTGTTCGTCCCTGCCCCGAGTGCAATGGGTAGACTTGTCCTCCCGTAAGGGGTGCACTGGGTAGACCTGTTCGCCCCTGCCACGGGTGCACTGGGTAGACCTGTTCGTCCGTGCCCCGAGTGCACGGGGTAGACTTGTCCTCCCGTAAGCGCTGCACTGGGTAGACCTGTTCGCCCCTGCCACGGGTGACCTGGGTAGACCTGTTCGTCCCTGCCCCGAGTGCACGGGGTAGACTTGTCCTCCCGTAAGCGCTGCACTGGGTAGACGTGTCCTGCCGTTACTGGTGCACTGGGTAGACCTGTTCGCCCCTGCCCCGAACGCACTGGGTAGACTTGTCCTCCCGTAAGCGCTGCACTGGGTAGACTTGTCCTCCCGTTACTGGTGCACTGGGTAGACCTGTTCGCCCCTGCCCCGAGTCAATGGGTAGACTTGTCCTCCCGTAAGCGGTGCACTGGGTAGACCTGTTCGCCCCTGCCACGGGTGCACTTGGGTAGACCTGTTCGTCCGTGCCCCGAGTGCACGGGGTAGACTTGTCCTCCCGTAAGCGCTGCACTGGGTAGACCTGTTCGCCCCTGCCACGGGTGACCGGGGTAGACCTGTTCGTCCCTGCCCCGCGTGCAATGGGTAGACTTGTCCTCCCGTAAGCGCTGCACTGGGTAGACTTGTCCTCCCGTTACTGGTGCAATGGGTAGACCTGTTCGCCCCTGCCTCGAGTGCAATGGGTAGACTTGTCCTCCCGTAAGCGCTGCACTGGGTAGACTTGTCCTCCCGTAAGCGCTTCACTGGGTAGACCTGTTCGCCCCTGCCACGGGTGCACTGGGTAGACCTGTTCGTCCCTGCCCCGAGTGCACGGGGTAGACTTGTCCTCCCGTAAGCGCTGCACTGGGTAGACGTGTCCTGCCGTTACTGGTGCACTGGGTAGACCTGTTCGCCCCTGCCCCGAACGCACTGGGTAGACTTGTCCTCCCGTAAGCGCTGCACTGGGTAGACTTGTCCTCCCGTTACTGGTGCACTGGGTAGACCTGTTCGCCCCTGCCCCGAGTGCAATGGGTAGACTTGTCCTCCCGTAAGCGGTGCACTGGGTAGACCTGTTCGCCCCTGCCACGGGTGCACTGGGTAGACCTGTTCGTCCCTGCCCCGAGTGCACGGGGTAGACTTGTCCTCCCGTAAGCGCTGCACTGGGTAGACGTGTCCTGCCGTTACTGGTGCACTGGGTAGACCTGTTCGCCCCTGCCCCGAACGCACTGGGTAGACTTGTCCTCCCGTAAGCGCTGCACTGGGTAGACTTGTCCTCCCGTTACTGGTGCACTGGGTAGACCTGTTCGCCCCTGCCCCGAGTGCAATGGGTAGACTTGTCCTCCCGTAAGCGGTGCACTGGGTAGACCTGTTCGCCCCTGCCACGGGTGCACTGGGTAGACCTGTTCGTCCCTGCCCCGAGTGCACGGGGTAGACTTGTCCTCCCGTAAGCGGTGCACGGGGTAGACTTGTCCTCCCGTTACTGGTGCACTGGGTAGACCTGTTCGCCCCTGCCCCGAACGCACTGGGTAGACTTGTCCTCCCGTAAGCGCTGCACTGGGTAGACTTGTCCTCCCGTTACTGGTGCACTGGGTAGACCTGTTCGCCCCTGCCCCGAGTGCAATGGGTAGACTTGTCCTCCCGTAAGCGGTGCACTGGGTAGACCTGTTCGCCCCTGCCACGGGTGCACTGGGTAGACCTGTTCGTCCCTGCCCCGAGTGCACGGGGTAGACTTGTCCTCCCGTAAGCGCTGCACTGGGTAGACGTGTCCTGCCGTTACTGGTGCACTGGGTAGACCTGTTCGCCCCTGCCCCGAGTGCAATGGGTAGACTTGTCCTCCCGTAAGCGGTGCAGTGGGTAGACCTGTTCGTCCCTGCCCCGAGTGCACGGGGCAGACCTGTTCGTCCCTGCCACGGGTGCAATGGGTAGACTTGTCCTCCCGTAACCGGTGCAATGGGTAGACCTGTCCTCCCGTAACGGATGCAATGGGTAGACCTGATCGTCCCTGCCCCGGGTTCACGGGGTAGACCTGTTCGTCCCTGCCCCGAGTGCACGGGGTAGACCTGTTCGTCCCTGCCCCGAGTGCAATGGGTAGACTTGTCCTCCCGTAAGCGCTGCACTGGGTAGACCTGTTCGTCCCTGCCACGGGTGCAATGGGTAGACCTGTCCTCCCGTAACCAGTGCAATGGGTAGACCTGTCCTCCCGTCACCGGTGCAATGGGTAGACCTGTTCGTCCCTGCCCCGAGTGCACGGGGTAGACCTGTCCTCCCGTAACTGATGCAATGGGCAGACCTGTCCTCCCGTAAGCGGTGCACTGGGTAGACCTGTTCGTCCCTGTCCCGGTTGCAAGGGATAGACTTGTCCTCCCGTTCCCCTTGCGCTAGGGGTAGTCTTTTTCTCCTCTACCCCGTGCGCCAGGGGTAGACTTGTCCCTGCCCCAGGCCCGAAAGCGCACCGCCGCTCGCTGCCCCAAGGAGGCGAGCGTGCCCGGGCCTGCAAGTAAGGCCGTGCGTGCCTGCCTCCCACGTCAGCCCTCTGGTGGCCTCCCTGGTGGACGCCACCTCCCGGATGGCCCGCTCCTGCCGGGCCGCTCCCCAAACACGGCCTTGGCGCCAGACCGCCCGCCCCGACCGCTCCCGCACGCAGGCGCACGTGCCCGGGCCTGCACGCCGGTCCGTGCACGCTTGCCTCACATGGCAGGCCCCAGGTGGTCTCCCTGGTCGACGCCACCTCCAGGATGGCCCGCTCCTGCCGGGCCGCTCCCCAAACACGGCCCTGGCGCCAGACCGCCTGCCCCGACCGCTCTCGCACGCAGGCACACGTGCCCGGGCCGGCACGCCGGTCCGTGCACGCTTGCCACCCACAGCAGGCCTCTGGTGTTCTCCCTGGTCGACGCCACCTCCAGGATGGCCCGCTCCTGCCGGGCCGCTCCCCAAACACGGCCCTGGCGCCAAACCGCCCGCCCCGACCGCTCCCGCACGCAGGCGCACGTGCCCGGGCCTGCACGCCGGTCCATGCACGCTTGCCACCCACAGCAGGCCTCTGGTGTTCTCCCTGGTCGACGCCACCTCCAGGATGGCCCGCTCCTGCCGGGCCGCTCCCCAAACACGGCCCTGGCGCCAGACCGCCTGCCCCGACCGCTCCCGCACGCAGGCGCACGTGCCTGGGTCTGCACACCGGTCTGTGCACGCTTGCCTCACATGGCAGGCCCCGGGTGGTCTCCCTGGTCGACGCCACCTCCAGGATGGCCCGCTCCTGCTTATTGTCTTGCACTAAAAACACACTTAATATCTCGTGGGGGGGTGGTGCTGGTGGTGGGGAGATGACACCCCCAACCTCGAACCCTGCCCAGACGTGAGAAACAGGTATGCTTATAATTCGGGGGGGTGGTAAGAAATAGAAGAAAGGAAAAAAAAAAAAAAAAAAAGCAAAACAGAACAAAAAAAAAAACCCAAAACAACAAAAAAAAAATCCCCCCCCGCCAAATACCTCCAAAACCCCCCCCCCCCAAATAACAAACCCAAACCAAAAGAAACAGATCATTTCGTGTGCCCGTCCCCCCCCACCACCCCCCCCCGCACCTTCCGTGCACCACCACCCTCACTCACCCCGTAGATCATGGAGCAGCAGCTAGGTCTATCCGTCTCCGGGGCGAGTGGAGGCCGCCAGGTCTACCCGCCTCTGGGGCCGTCCAGGGCCTGCAGGTCTACCCGCCTCCGGGGCGTGCAGCAGCCGCCAGGAGTCTCCGGTGGGGCGGCCGTCCGTGGCCGTCACGTCGACCCGGCTTCCTGGAACAGGGTAGACGTGTTGTCCGCAGCACTTCCGACGAGCTGTCGAAGGGGTCGCTGTTTCGCGCTGCCTCCAGTTACCTCATCGTAAAAGTGGGCGTCGCTGGCGCGCCTCGCCGGTAGGGCGCCACGCTGCGCTTTCCCTATCCGTACGCTGGGACGCTCCAGCCCGTATATAGGGGAGAGCGGTGAGCCGGCTCCGGGGCATGGGCGGTGAGCGGGCACGGACGGCATACGGCTCGGCCAGAGAAGTGGGGCGCTGGGCGGCCGTTCTCGTGGTGGTTCCCCTGGAGGTTCGGCACGGACGCCTCACGTTGCTTCCAGGATCGAGGCAGCCCAGAGCGAGCCGGGAGCTATGAAGCCAAGGGAGCTGCAGGAGAGCTCCGGGCTGGCGAGATGGCTCTAGCCGGGAGCCGAGGGTCAGGGCGGGATCGACCGGCGGCGGTCGCCGGCCCTCGAACGCTGGAAGACCGGAGGGAGTCGAGCCACCGTTGGCTTGCCCCACGGCCCCCGAGGGCCCCGTGAAGGCACAAGCGGGCCCGCTAGCATGTAGTCGGAGCGGCGGTAGCCCGTGAGTTCCAAGGTGCCCGCCGGTTCCTCGGGGGCCCTGTGAGAAGGGGATGGACGATGGTGCGGTGGTGCTGCCGCCCCGTCCTGCTAGCCCTCCGGGCGGCCCCGGCTCCGCATCCGCCGACCGGCCGGGCGTCCCGGGGCGCGTCGGAGCGGCTGCGCGGCGTGCCGGCTCTGCCGGCGTGAAGCCGTTGGAGCAGCTCTCCGGGGACGCGGCCCCGCTCGCTCGCTCGCCCGCGGAGCCCGGCGTCTGCCGCCCAATCCGCCGGGCCCCGGCTCCGGGGACGCCGGGGCCCCGGCTCCGCATCCGCCGACCGGCCGGGCGTCCCGGGGCGCGTCGGAGCGGCTGCGCGGCGTGCCGGCTCTGCCGGCGTGAAGCCGTTGGAGCAGCTCTCCGGGGACGCGGCCCCGCTCGCTCGCTCGCCCGCGGAGCCCGGCGTCTGCCGCCCAATCCGCCGGGCCCCGGCTCCGCATCCGCCGACCGGCCGGGCGTCCCGGGGCGCGTCGGAGCGGCTGCGCGGCGTGCCGGCTCTGCCGGCGTGAAGCCGTTGGAGCAGCTCTCCGGGGACGCGGCCCCGCTCGCTCGCTCGCCCGCGGAGCCCGGCGTCTGCCGCCCAATCCGCCGGGCCCCGGCTCCGCATCCGCCGACCGGCCGGGCGTCCCGGGGCGCGTCGGAGCGGCTGCGCGGCGTGCCGGCTCTGCCGGCGTGAAGCCGTTGGAGCAGCTCTCCGGGGACGCGGCCCCGCTCGCTCGCTCGCCCGCGGAGCCCGGCGTCTGCCGCCCAATCCGCCGGGCCCCGGCTCCGCATCCGCCGACCGGCCGGGCGTCCCGGGGCGCGTCGGAGCGGCTGCGCGGCGTGCCGGCTCTGCCGGCGTGAAGCCGTTGGAGCAGCTCTCCGGGGACGCGGCCCCGCTCGCTCGCTCGCCCGCGGAGCCCGGCGTCTGCCGCCCAATCCGCCGGGCCCCGGCTCCGCATCCGCCGACCGGCCGGGCGTCCCGGGGCGCGTCGGAGCGGCTGCGCGGCGTGCCGGCTCTGCCGGCGTGAAGCCGTTGGAGCAGCTCTCCGGGAACGCGGCCCCGCTCGCTCGCTCGCCCGCGGAGCCCGGCGTCTGCCGCCCAATCCGCCGGGCCCCGGCTCCGCATCCGCCGACCGGCCGGGCGTCCCGGGGCGCGTCGGAGCGGCTGCGCGGCGTGCCGGCTCTGCCGGCGTGAAGCCGTTGGAGCAGCTCTCCGGGGACGCGGCCCCGCTCGCTCGCTCGCCCGCGGAGCCCGGCGTCTGCCGCCCAATCCGCCGGGCCCCGGCTCCGCATCCGCCGACCGGCCGGGCGTCCCGGGGCGCGTCGGAGCGGCTGCGCGGCGTGCCGGCTCTGCCGGCGTGAAGCCGTTGGAGCAGCTCTCCGGGGACGCGGCCCCGCTCGCTCGCTCGCCCGCGGAGCCCGGCGTCTGCCGCCCAATCCGCCGGGCCCCGGCTCCGCATCCGCCGACCGGCCGGGCGTCCCGGGGCGCGTCGGAGCGGCTGCGCGGCGTGCCGGCTCTGCCGGCGTGAAGCCGTTGGAGCAGCTCTCCGGGGACGCGGCCCCGCTCGCTCGCTCGCCCGCGGAGCCCGGCGTCTGCCGCCCAATCCGCCGGGCCCCGGCTCCGCATCCGCCGACCGGCCGGGCGTCCCGGGGCGCGTCGGAGCGGCTGCGCGGCGTGCCGGCTCTGCCGGCGTGAAGCCGTTGGAGCAGCTCTCCGGGGACGCGGCCCCGCTCGCTCGCTCGCCCGCGGAGCCCGGCGTCTGCCGCCCAATCCGCCGGGCTCCGGCTCCGCATCCGCCGACCGGCCGGGCGTCCCGGGGCGCGTCGGAGCGGCTGCGCGGCGTGCCGGCTCTGCCGGCGTGAAGCCGTTGGAGCAGCTCTCCGGGGACGCGGCCCCGCTCGCTCGCTCTCCCGCGGAGCCCGGCGTCTGCCGCCCAATCCGCCGGGTTGGTGGCCAAGCGTTACCGAGCAGACCTTTTGTCTGCGGTACGTACACGCCGATAGCATCGTTGACGTCTGTTACATAGAGCGAGCACCTGTGCCGTGGTCGGCTGCCCGTTCTGCCCACCTCCGTTGCTGTGGTCGGCCGCCAGGCCTACGCGCTTCCGCGTCCGTCGCTGGCCGCCAGGTCTACCCACCTCCGTGGCGGTGGTCGGTCGCCAGATCTACCCCGTTCCGCGACCGGGGTTGGCTGCCAGGTGTACACGCTTCCGCGGCGATGGTCGACCTCCGGGTCTACCCGCTTCCGCGGCCGTCGGTGGCCGCCAGGTCTACCCACCTCCGGGGCGGTGGTCGGCCGCCAGGTCTACCCGTTTCCGTGTCACGCTGCCGTTGTCGGTAGGCCGGCTGCGCGCCCTGTCGCTTCCGTCGCGTCCGGCGTGAAGAGCGGACAGGTCTACCCAGCTTCTTTGGACTTTGCTCCTGCGTGACACGGTAGCTGTGTTGTCCGCAGCACTGCCGCGGAGCTGTCGAAGGGGTCGCTGTTTTGCGCTGCCTCCAGTTACCTCATCGTAAAGGTCGGCGTCGCTGGCGCGCCTCCCCGGTAATGCGCCGCACTGCTTTTTTACTGCCTATACGCCGGGACGTTCGATTCCGTATAGTAGGGGCAAGCGGCGAGGCCCCAAAAGGGCAATCGTGTTTCACGCTCAAAGAGGTCATGTGGGCCGCCCGGTGAAGTGGGGCGCTGGGCGGCCTTTCTCGCGGTGGTTCCCTCGGCGGTTCGGCACGGCCATCTCCCGGTGCTTTCCACAATCAAGTCAGCCCGGAAACTTATGCGTGCTCTAGAACGGAAGGATCTGCAGGCATGCTCCGGGGGCCGTTGCCGGCTGGTTGGAACTCTCCAGCCAGGTGTCGAGGGGAAGAGCAAACGGTGACAAAAGACCGGCGGTGGTCGCCGGCACTCGAACGCTGTGAGAGCTGGAGGGTGGACGAGCCGATGGTGGCTTCCCCTCAGCGGGATCCCGATGACGGCAAGGGAGAGTGCCGGCAGGCAGTCGGGGGCAGCGGTGCCCTGCGAGGTCCCAGGCTGCCGGCACCGCTCGAGGGCCCCGCGACGGGGGCGGACGGCGGTGGGAGCGCCCACCTCGTCGCCCCCTTTTCTCCGGCCTTAAGCCGGAGCCCGTGGAAGCGGGCATTGGGCGGCTGCCGGTCGCGGTGACCGGCGGCCGTAGCAGGCGGCCGTGGGGCGGGTCTCAAGCCTGCCGCGGCAGCCCCGCGAGGGGCCCGATGACGGCAAGGGAGAGTGCCGGCAGGCAGTCGGGGGCAGCGGTGCCCTGCGAGGTCCCAGGCTGCCGGCACCGCTCGAGGGCCCCGCGACGGGGGCGGACGGCGGTGGGAGCGCCCACCTCGTCGCCCCCTTTTCTCCGGCCTTAAGCCGGAGCCCGTGGAAGCGGGCATTGGGCGGCTGCCGGTCGCGGTGACCGGCGGCCGTAGCAGGCGGCCGTGGGGCGGGTCTCAAGCCTGCCGCGGCAGCCCCGCGAGGGGCCCGATGACGGCAAGGGAGAGTGCCGGCAGGCAGTCGGGGGCAGCGGTGCCCTGCGAGGTCCCAGGCTGCCGGCACCGCTCGAGGGCCCCGCGACGGGGGCGGACGGCGGTGGGAGCGCCCACCTCGTCGCCCCCTTTTCTCCGGCCTTAAGCCGGAGCCCGTGGAAGCGGGCATTGGGCGGCTGCCGGTCGCGGTGACCGGCGGCCGTAGCAGGCGGCCGTGGGGCGGGTCTCAAGCCTGCCGCGGCAGCCCCGCGAGGGGCCCGATGACGGCAAGGGAGAGTGCCGGCAGGCAGTCGGGGGCAGCGGTGCCCTGCGAGGTCCCAGGCTGCCGGCACCGCTCGAGGGCCCCGCGACGGGGGCGGACGGCGGTGGGAGCGCCCACCTCGTCGCCCCCTTTTCTCCGGCCTTAAGCCGGAGCCCGTGGAAGCGGGCATTGGGCGGCTGCCGGTCGCGGTGACCGGCGGCCGTAGCAGGCGGCCGTGGGGCGGGTCTCAAGCCTGCCGCGGCTTGCCACCTAGGGCCCGATGATGGCGCGGAGAGGCGGCGGCGCCTCCATCCGCTTTTTTTCCGAGTCTGTGCCATACGCGGGAGGCCTGTGGTGTCCGGCCTGCCCCAGCGTCCGTGGCTGCCGGAGGGCTCTGTTAAAAGGTCTGCGCAGCAGGGGCGAGGTGGCGGCACCTCGTCCTTCCCTCTTCGGCCCTAAGCTGGAGAGCCCCAGAGGTGGGGGTAGAGCTCGGTGGCTGGCCGCGGTGGCTGGCTGCTGGATGCAGGTGGCCGGGGACTGTGAAGCCTTCAGCGGCTTTCTCCGGCCGCCGAGAGCCCGGTGATGGTGTGAGACGAGGCGGCGGCGCCTCCGTCCCGTTTTTTTCCCAGCAAAGGGCACACGCGGGAGGTCTGTGGTGTCTGGCCTGCCCTGGCGTCCCTGGTCGCCGGAGGGCTCCATGGAAAAGTCTGCGCAGTAGGGGTGAGGTGGCGGCACCTTGTCCTTTTTCCGTCCGATCCTAAGCTGGAGCCCCTGAGGTGGGGGTAGAGCACGTCAAACTGGTCCGCAGTGGCCGGTGCCTTTTGCGTTTTGTTTGCACGTGGGGCAAGCGGTGCCCCGCAGAGTGTCCCAAGACCGGTGGCCAGCGGTGGTCGCCGGCACTCGAACGCTGAAAGGCCCGGGGGGGGGGAGATGAGCTTGCCGTGGCTTTCCCCCGGTGCCGTTGACCGAGTGGAGGGATCCGTTGCTTGGAGCGTGTGGCTAGCGGCACCTCCCGCTCCTCACCGTGACCCGTCCAGACCCGCTGTCAGCGCCCGCGGAGGCGTCCTCGGCTCATCGGAGAGGCTCCGCGGCGGGCCGGCTCTGCCGGTGTTCAGGTCGCCGGAGCACCTCTTGCGGATGTTGCCTTGCTCGCTCGCACACAGAGCCCCGCGCCTGCCGCCCATCCCGCCGTGTGGTGGCCGGCGCGCGTGGCTGTCGCTGTCCCAGGTGTGTGGCCGTGGGGCCGCCGTTTCTTTCCTCGTGCTCCTTCCTTTGCTGATCGATGAGGCCTTTCGGGTCGCGTCGGAGAGGGCCCCCGGCGGGCCGGCTCTTCCGTACTCCCCGTAATAGGGAGCTGCGGCGGTGTCCGGTGTTCAGGCAGGGTGGTCTCCTTTCCAATTCGCTTCCCGTCGCTTGCGAGGCGTTGCCCTCCTCCCCCAGGTGAAGCAGAGCGGGTCGATGAGGGCGGCGGGGCGCGTGCCTCGCCGCGCGTGGGCCCCGTGCCTCTGCACGCAGGGGTTCTTGCGGGCTTGTTGACCGAACCGAGCTGTGTGATGGCCGCGTGGCCCCGTGAGCCTTCAGGTGTCCTAAAGCACGCGAGGTGCCGGTGCTTTCCTCGCTCCGGGTGCCCGTGGGTGCCGGCCGCGAGCAGCGCCGGGCGGTGGGGCGGCTGAGCCGTGATCGAAACGAAGGGAACGGACCTGGGCCCCCACCCGTCCGGGTGGGCCCGGAGGCACGCCGCGGGCGGCAGGGGGGCGTCCCCCTCCGCCGCGGGCGCTGCTGCGTGGTTGTCTCGGTGCCGCCGCCGCCGCCTGCTGCAGAGCGAGCCGCC
>NW_024881271.1:50000-57500 GCF_018691265.1 Tyto alba
CCTCCCGTTACTGGTGCACTGGGTAGACCTGTTCGCCCCTGCCCCGGGTGCAATGGGTAGACTTGTCCTCCCGTAAGCGCTGCATTGGGTAGACCTGTTCGCCCCTGCCACGGGTGCAATGGGTAGACCTGTTCGTCCCTGCCCCGAGTGCACGGGGTAGACCTGTCCTCCCGTAAGCGGTGCACTGGGTAGACTTGTCCTCCCGTTACTGGTGAAATGGGTAGACCTGTTCGCCCCTGCCCCGAGTGCAATGGGTAGACTTGTCCTCCCGTAAGCGCTGCATTGGGTAGACCTGTTCGCCCCTGCCACGGGTGACCTGGGTAGACCTGTTCGTCCGTGCCCCGAGTGCACGGGGTAGACTTGTCCTCCCGTAAGCGCTGCACTGGGTAGACTTGTCCTCCCGTTACTGGTGCACTGGGTAGACCTGTTCGCCCCTGCCTCGAGTGCAATGGGTAGACTTGTCCTCCCGTAAGCGCTGCACTGGGTAGACTTGTCCTCCCGTTACTGGTGCACTGGGTAGACCTGTTCGCCCCTGCCCCGAGTGCAATGGGTAGACTTGTCCTCCCGTAAGCGCTGCACTGGGTAGACCTGTTCGCCCCTGCCACGGGTGCACTGGGTAGACCTGTTCGTCCCTGCCCCGAGTGCACGGTGTAGACTTGTCCTCCCGTAAGCGGTGCACTGGGTAGACTTGTCCTCCCGTTACTGGTGAAATGGGTAGACCTGTTCGCCCCTGCCCCGAGTGCAATGGGTAGACTTGTCCTCCCGTAAGCGCTGCATTGGGTAGACCTGTTCGCCCCTGCCACGGGTGACCTGGGTAGACCTGTTCGTCCGTGCCCCGAGTGCACGGGGTAGACTTGTCCTCCCGTAAGCGCTGCACTGGGTAGACTTGTCCTCCCGTTACTGGTGCACTGGGTAGACCTGTTCGCCCCTGCCCCGAGTGCAATGGGTAGACTTGTCCTCCCGTAAGCGCTGCACTGGGTAGACCTGTTCGCCCCTGCCACGGGTGCACTGGGTAGACCTGTTCGTCCCTGCCCCGAGTGCACGGTGTAGACTTGTCCTCCCGTAAGCGGTGCACCGGGTAGACCTGTTCGTCCCTGCCCCGAGTGCACGGGGTAGACTTGTCCTCCCGTAAGCGGTGCACTGGGTAGACCTGTTCGCCCCTGCCACGGGTGCACTGGGTAGACTTGTCCTCCCGTAAGCGGTGCACTGGGTAGACCTGTTCGTCCCTGCCCCGAGTGCACGGGGCAGACCTGTTCGTCCCTGCCACGGGTGCAATGGGTAGACTTGTCCTCCCGTAAGCGGTGCACTCGGTAGACCTGTTCGTCCCTGCCACGGGTGCAATGGGTAGACTTGTCCTCCCGTAACCGGTGCACTGGGTAGACCTGTCCTCCCGTAACGGATGCAATGGGTAGACCTGATCGTCCCTGCCCCGGGTGCACGGGGTAGACTTGTCCTCCCGTAAGCGGTGCACTGGGTAGACCTGTTCGTCCCTGCCCCGAGTGCACGGGGTAGACTTGTCCTCCCGTAAGCGGTGCACTGGGTAGACCTGTTCGTCCATGCCCCGAGTGCACGGGGTAGACTTGTCCTCCCGTAAGCGGTGCACTGGGTAGACCTGTTCGTCCCTGTCCCGGTTGCAAGGGATAGACTTGTCCTCCCGTTCCCCTTGCGCTAGGGGTAGTCTTTTTCTCCCCTACCCCGTGCGCCAGGGGTAGACTTGTCCCTGCCCCAGGCCCGAAAGCGCACCGCCGCTCGCTGCCCCAAGGAGGCGAGCGTGCCCGGGCCTGCAAGTAAGGCCGTGCGTGCCTGCCTCCCACGTCAGCCCTCTGGTGGCCTCCCTGGTGGACGCCACCTCCCGGATGGCCCGCTCCTGCCGGGCCGCTCCCCAAACACGGCCTTGGCGCCAGACCGCCCGCCCCGACCGCTCCCGCACGCAGGCGCACGTGCCCGGGCCTGCACGCCGGTCCGTGCACGCTTGCCTCACACGACAGGCCTCTGGTGGTCTCCCTGGTCGACGCCACCTCCAGGATGGCCCGCTCCTGCCGGGCCGCTCCCCAAACACGGCCCTGGCGCCAAACCGCCCGCCCCGACCGCTCCCGCACGCAGGCGCACGTGCCCGGGCCTGCACGCCGGTCCGTGCACGCTTGCCACCCACAGCAGGCCTCTGGTGTTCTCCCTGGTCGACGCCACCTCCAGGATGGCCCGCTCCTGCCGGGCCGCTCCCCAAACACGGCCCTGGCGCCAAACCGCCCGCCCCGACCGCTCCCGCACGCAGGCGCACGTGCCCGGGCCTGCACGCCGGTCCGTGCACGCTTGCCTCACATGGCAGGCCCCGGGTGGTCTCCCTGGTCGACGCCACCTCCAGGATGGCCCGCTCCTGCCGGGCCGCTCCCCAAACACGGCCCTGGCGCCAGACCGCCTGCCCCGACCGTTCCCGCACGCAGGCGCACGTGCCTGGGTCTGCACACCGGTCCGTGCACGCTTGCCTCACATGGCAGGCCCCGGGTGGTCTCCCTGGTCGACGCCACCTCCAGGATGGCCCGCTCCTGCTTATTGTCTTGCACTAAAAACACACTTAATATCTCGTGGGGGGGTGGTGCTGGTGGTGGGGAGATGACACCCCCAACCTCGAACCCTGCCCAGACGTGAGAAACAGGTATGCTTATAATTCGGGGGGGTGGTAAAAAATAGAAGAAAGGAAAAAAAAAAAAAAAAAGCAAAACAGAACAAAAAAAAAAACCCAAAACAACAAAAAAAAAATCCCCCCCCGCCAAATACCTCCAAACCCCCCCCCCCCCAAATAACAAACCCAAACCAAAAGAAACAGATCATTTCGTGTGCCCGTCCCCCCCCACCCCCCCCCCCCCGCACCTTCCGTGCACCACCACCCTCACTCACCCCGTAGATCATGGAGCAGCAGCTAGGTCTATCCGTCTCCGGGGCGAGCGGAGGCCGCCAGGTCTACCCGCCTCTGGGGCCGTCCAGGGCCTGCAGGTCTACCCGCCTCCGGGGCGTGCAGCAGCCGCCAGGAGTCTCCGGTGGGGCGGCCGTCCGTGGCCGTCACGTCGACCCGGCTTCCTGGAACAGGGTAGACGTGTTGTCCGCAGCACTTCCGACGAGCTGTCGAAGGGGTCGCTGTTTCGCGCTGCCTCCAGTTACCTCATCGTAAAAGTGGGCGTCGCTGGCGCGCCTCGCCGGTAGGGCGCCACGCTGCGCTTTCCCTATCCGTACGCTGGGACGCTCCAGCCCGTATATAGGGGAGAGCGGTGAGCCGGCTCCGGGGCATGGGCGGTGAGCGGGCACGGACGGCATACGGCTCGGCCAGAGAAGTGGGGCGCTGGGCGGCCGTTCTCGTGGTGGTTCCCCTGGAGGTTCGGCACGGACGCCTCACGTTGCTTCCAGGATCGAGGCAGCCCAGAGCGAGCCGGGAGCTATGAAGCCAAGGGAGCTGCAGGAGAGCTCCGGGCTGGCGAGATGGCTCTAGCCGGGAGCCGAGGGTCAGGGCGGGATCGACCGGCGGCGGTCGCCGGCCCTCGAACGCTGGAAGACCGGAGGGAGTCGAGCCACCGTTGGCTTGCCCCACGGCCCCCGAGGGCCCCGTGAAGGCACAAGCGGGCTCGCTAGCATGTAGTCGGAGCGGCGGTAGCCCGTGAGTTCCAAGGTGCCCGCCGGTTCCTCGGGGGCCCTGTGAGAAGGGGATGGACGATGGTGCGGTGGTGCTGCCGCCCCGTCCTGCTAGCCCTCCGGGCGGCCCCGGCTCCGCATCCGCCGACCGGCCGGGCGTCCCGGGGCGCGTCGGAGCGGCTGCGCGGCGTGCCGGCTCTGCCGGCGTGAAGCCGTTGGAGCAGCTCTCCGGGGACGCGGCCCCGCTCGCTCGCTCGCCCGCGGAGCCCGGCGTCTGCCGCCCAATCCGCCGGGCCCCGGCTCCGGGGACGCCGGGGCCCCGGCTCCGCATCCGCCGACCGGCCGGGCGTCCCGGGGCGCGTCGGAGCGGCTGCGCGGCGTGCCGGCTCTGCCGGCGTGAAGCCGTTGGAGCAGCTCTCCGGGGACGCGGCCCCGCTCGCTCGCTCGCCCGCGGAGCCCGGCGTCTGCCGCCCAATCCGCCGGGCCCCGGCTGCGGGGACGCCGGGGCCCCGGCTCCGCATCCGCCGACCGGCCGGGCGTCCCGGGGCGCGTCGGAGCGGCTGCGCGGCGTGCCGGCTCTGCCGGCGTGAAGCCGTTGGAGCAGCTCTCCGGGGACGCGGCCCCGCTCGCTCGCTCGCCCGCGGAGCCCGGCGTCTGCCGCCCAATCCGCCGGGCCCCGGCTCCGCATCCGCCGACCGGCCGGGCGTCCCGGGGCGCGTCGGAGCGGCTGCGCGGCGTGCCGGCTCTGCCGGCGTGAAGCCGTTGGAGCAGCTCTCCGGGGACGCGGCCCCGCTCGCTCGCTCGCCCGCGGAGCCCGGCGTCTGCCGCCCAATCCGCCGGGCCCCGGCTCCGCATCCGCCGACCGGCCGGGCGTCCCGGGGCGCGTCGGAGCGGCTGCGCGGCGTGCCGGCTCTGCCGGCGTGAAGCC
Organism: Tyto alba; assembly: GCF_018691265.1. Classification (NCBI taxonomy): domain Eukaryota; kingdom Metazoa; phylum Chordata; class Aves; order Strigiformes; family Tytonidae; genus Tyto; species Tyto alba. The sequence continues at coordinate 54,550 of NW_024881271.1, forward strand.
GTTGGAGCAGCTCTCCGGGGACGCGGCCCCGCTCGCTCGCTCGCCCGCGGAGCCCGGCGTCTGCCGCCCAATCCGCCGGGCCCCGGCTCCGCATCCGCCGACCGGCCGGGCGTCCCGGGGCGCGTCGGAGCGGCTGCGCGGCGTGCCGGCTCTGCCGGCGTGAAGCCGTTGGAGCAGCTCTCCGGGGACGCGGCCCCGCTCGCTCGCTCGCCCGCGGAGCCCGGCGTCTGCCGCCCAATCCGCCGGGCCCCGGCTCCGGGGACGCCGGGCCCTGGCTCCGCATCCGCCGACCGGCCGGGCGTCCCGGGGCGCGTCGGAGCGGCTGCGCGGCGTGCCGGCTCTGCCGGCGTGAAGCCGTTGGAGCAGCTCTCCGTGGACGCGGCCCCGCTCGCTCGCTCTCCCGCGGAGCCCGGCGTCTGCCGCCCAATCCGCCGGGTTGGTGGCCAAGCGTTACCGAGTAGACCTTTTGTCTGCGGTACGTACACGCCGATAGCATCGTTGACGTCTGTTACATAGAGCGAGCACCTGTGCCGTGGTCGGCTGCCCGTTCTGCCCACCTCCGTTGCTGTGGTCGGCCGCCAGGCCTACGCGCTTCCGCGTCCGTCGCTGGCCGCCAGGTCTACCCACCTCCGTGGCGGTGGTCGGTCGCCAGATCTACCCCGTTCCGCGACCGGGGTTGGCTGCCAGGTGTACACGCTTCCGCGGCGATGGTCGACCTCCGGGTCTACCCGCTTCCGCGGCCGTCGGTGGCCGCCAGGTCTACCCACCTCCGGGGCGGTGGTCGGCCGCCAGGTCTACCCGTTTCCGTGTCACGCTGCCGTTGTCGGTAGGCCGGCTGCGCGCCCTGTCGCTTCCGTCGCGTCCGGCGTGAAGAGCGGACAGGTCTACCCAGCTTCTTTGGACTTTGCTCCTGCGTGACACGGTAGCTGTGTTGTCCGCAGCACTGCCGCGGAGCTGTCGAAGGGGTCGCTGTTTTGCGCTGCCTCCAGTTACCTCATCGTAAAGGTCGGCGTCGCTGGCGCGCCTCCCCGGTAATGCGCCGCACTGCTTTTTTACTGCCTATACGCCGGGACGTTCGATTCCGTATAGTAGGGGCAAGCGGCGAGGCCCCAAAAGGGCAATCGTGTTTCACGCTCAAAGAGGTCATGTGGGCCGCCCGGTGAAGTGGGGCGCTGGGCGGCCTTTCTCGCGGTGGTTCCCTCGGCGGTTCGGCACGGCCATCTCCCGGTGCTTTCCACAATCAAGTCAGCCCGGAAACTTATGCGTGCTCTAGAACGGAAGGATCTGCAGGCATGCTCCGGGGGCCGTTGCCGGCTGGTTGGAACTCTCCAGCCAGGTGTCGAGGGGAAGAGCAAACGGTGACAAAAGACCGGCGGTGGTCGCCGGCACTCGAACGCTGTGAGAGCTGGAGGGTGGACGAGCCGATGGTGGCTTCCCCTCAGCGGGATCCCGATGACGGCAAGGGAGAGTGCCGGCAGGCAGTCGGGGGCAGCGGTGCCCTGCGAGGTCCCAGGCTGCCGGCACCGCTCGAGGGCCCCGCGACGGGGGCGGACGGCGGTGGGAGCGCCCACCTCGTCGCCCCCTTTTCTCCGGCCTTAAGCCGGAGCCCGTGGAAGCGGGCATTGGGCGGCTGCCGGTCGCGGTGACCGGCGGCCGTAGCAGGCGGCCGTGGGGCGGGTCTCAAGCCTGCCGCGGCAGCCCCGCGAGGGGCCCGATGACGGCAAGGGAGAGTGCCGGCAGGCAGTCGGGGGCAGCGGTGCCCTGCGAGGTCCCAGGCTGCCGGCACCGCTCGAGGGCCCCGCGACGGGGGCGGACGGCGGTGGGAGCGCCCACCTCGTCGCCCCCTTTTCTCCGGCCTTAAGCCGGAGCCCGTGGAAGCGGGCATTGGGCGGCTGCCGGTCGCGGTGACCGGCGGCCGTAGCAGGCGGCCGTGGGGCGGGTCTCAAGCCTGCCGCGGCAGCCCCGCGAGGGGCCCGATGACGGCAAGGGAGAGTGCCGGCAGGCAGTCGGGGGCAGCGGTGCCCTGCGAGGTCCCAGGCTGCCGGCACCGCTCGAGGGCCCCGCGACGGGGGCGGACGGCGGTGGGAGCGCCCACCTCGTCGCCCCCTTTTCTCCGGCCTTAAGCCGGAGCCCGTGGAAGCGGGCATTGGGCGGCTGCCGGTCGCGGTGACCGGCGGCCGTAGCAGGCGGCCGTGGGGCGGGTCTCAAGCCTGCCGCGGCAGCCCCGCGAGGGGCCCGATGACGGCAAGGGAGAGTGCCGGCAGGCAGTCGGGGGCAGTGGTGCCCTGCGAGGTCCCAGGCTGCCGGCACCGCTCGAGGGCCCCGCGACGGGGGCGGACGGCGGTGGGAGCGCCCACCTCGTCGCCCCCTTTTCTCCGGCCTTAAGCCGGAGCCCGTGGAAGCGGGCATTGGGCGGCTGCCGGTCGCGGTGACCGGCGGCCGTAGCAGGCGGCCGTGGGGCGGGTCTCAAGCCTGCCGCGGCTTGCCACCTAGGGCCCGATGATGGCGCGGAGAGGCGGCGGCGCCTCCATCCGCTTTTTTTCCGAGTCTGTGCCATACGCGGGAGGCCTGTGGTGTCCGGCCTGCCCCAGCGTCCGTGGCTGCCGGAGGGCTCTGTTAAAAGGTCTGCGCAGCAGGGGCGAGGTGGCGGCACCTCGTCCTTCCCTCTTCGGCCCTAAGCTGGAGAGCCCCAGAGGTGGGGGTAGAGCTCGGTGGCTGGCCGCGGTGGCTGGCTGCTGGATGCAGGTGGCCGGGGACTGTGAAGCCTTCAGCGGCTTTCTCCGGCCGCCGAGAGCCCGGTGATGGTGTGAGACGAGGCGGCGGCGCCTCCGTCCCGTTTTTTTCCCAGCAAAGGGCACACGCGGGAGGTCTGTGGTGTCTGGCCTGCCCTGGCGTCCCTGGTCGCCGGAGGGCTCCATGGAAAAGTCTGCGCAGTAGGGGTGAGGTGGCGG
>NW_024881271.1:75000-85000 GCF_018691265.1 Tyto alba
TCCCGTAAGCGGTGCACTGGGTAGACCTGTTCGTCCTGCCCCGAGTGCACGGGGTAGACTTGTCCTCCCGTAAGCGGTGCACTGGGTAGACCTGTTCCCTGCCACGGGTGCACTGGGTAGACCTGTTCGTCCTGCCCCGAGTGCACGGGGTAGACTTGTCCTCCCGTAAGCGCTGCAGGGTAGACCTGTTCGCCCCTGCCACGGGTGCACTGGGTAGACCTGTTCGTCCGTGCCCCGAGTGCACGGGGTAGACTTGTCCTCCCGTAAGCGGTGCACCGGGTAGAACCTGTTCGTCCCTGCCCCGAGTGCACGGGGTAGACTTGTCCTCCCGTAAGCGGTGCACTGGGTAGACCTGTTCGTCCCTGCCCCGAGTGCACGGGGTAGACTTGTCCTCCCGTAAGCGGTGCACTGGGTAGACCTGTTCGTCCATGCCCCGAGTGCACGGGGTAGACTTGTCCTCCCGTAAGCGGTGCACTGGGTAGACCTGTTCTTCCCTGCCCCGGGTGCAATGGGTAGACTTGTCCTCCCGTAAGCGGTGCACCGGGTAGACCTGTTCGTCCCTGCCCCGAGTGCACGGGGTAGACTTGTCCTCCCGTAAGCGGTGCACTGGGGTAGACCTGTTCGTCCCTGCCCCGAGTGCACGAGGTAGACTTGTCCTCCCGTAAGCGGTGCACCGGGTAGACCTGTTCGTCCCTGCCACGGGTGCACTGGGTAGACCTGTTCGTCCGTGCCCCGAGTGCACGGGGTAGACTTGTCCTCCCGTAAGCGCTGCACTGGGTAGACCTGTTCGCCCCTGCCACGGGTGACCTGGGTAGACCTGTTCGTCCCTGCCCCGAGTGCACGGGGTAGACTTGTCCTCCCGTAAGCGGTGCACTGGGTAGACCTGTTCGTCCCTGCCCCGAGTGCACGGGGTAGACTTGTCCTCCCGTAAGCGGTGCACTGGGTAGACCTGTTCGCCCCTGCCACGGGTGCACTGGGTAGACCTGTTCGTCCGTGCCCCGAGTGCACGGGGTAGACTTGTCCTCCCGTAAGCGCTGCACTGGGTAGACCTGTTCGCCCCTGCCACGGGTGCACTGGGTAGACCTGTTCGTCCGTGCCCCGAGTGCACGGGGTAGACTTGTCCTCCCGTAAGCGCTGCACTGGGTAGACCTGTTCGCCCCTGCCACGGGTGCACTGGGTAGACCTGTTCGTCCGTGCCCCGAGTGCAGGGGTAGACTTGTCCTCCCGTAAGCGCTGCACTGGGTAGACCTGTTCGCCCCTGCCACGGGTGCACTGGGTAGACCTGTTCGCCCTGCCTCGAGTGCAATGGGTAGACTTGTCCTCCCGTAAGCGGTGCACCGGGTAGACCTGTTCGTCCCTGCCCGAGTGCACGGGGTAGACTTGTCCTCCCGTAAGCGGTGCACCGGGTAGACTGTTCTTCCCTGCCCCGGGTGCATGGGTAGACTTGTCCTCCCATAAGCGGTGCACCGGGTAGACCTGTTCGTCCCTGCCCCGAGTGCACGGGTAGACTTGTCCTCCGTAAGCGGTGCACTGGGTAGACCTGTTCGTCCCTGCCCCGAGTGCAGGGGTAGACTTGTCCTCCCGTAAGCGGTGCACTGGGTAGACCTGTTCGCCCCTGCCACGGGTGCACTGGGTAGACCTGTTCGTCCGTGCCCCGAGTGCACGGGGTAGACTTGTCCTCCCGTAAGCGCTGCACTGGGTAGACCTGTTCGCCCCTGCCACGGGTGACCTGGGTAGACCTGTTCGTCCCTGCCCCGAGTGCACGGGGTAGACTTGTCCTCCCGTAAGCGGTGCACTGGGTAGACCTGTTCGTCCCTGCCCCGAGTGCACGGGGTAGACTTGTCCTCCCGTAAGCGGTGCACTGGGTAGACCTGTTCGCCCCTGCCACGGGTGCACTGGGTAGACCTGTTCGTCCGTGCCCCGAGTGCACGGGGTAGACTTGTCCTCCCGTAAGCGCTGCACTGGGTAGACCTGTTCGCCCCTGCCACGGGTGCACTGGGTAGACCTGTTCGTCCGTGCCCCGAGTGCACGGGGTAGACTTGTCCTCCCGTAAGCGCTGCACTGGGTAGACCTGTTCGCCCCTGCCACGGGTGCACTGGGTAGACCTGTTCGTCCCTGCCCCGAGTGCAATGGGTAGACTTGTCCTCCCGTAAGGGGTGCACTGGGTAGACCTGTTCGCCCCTGCCACGGGTGACCTGGGTAGACCTGTTCGTCCCTGCCCCGAGTGCACGGGGTAGACTTGTCCTCCCGTAAGCGCTGCACTGGGTAGACGTGTCCTGCCGTTACTGGTGCACTGGTAGACCTGTTCGCCCCTGCCCCGAAGCACTGGGTAGACTTGTCCTCCGTAAGCGCTGCACTGGGTAGACTTGTCCTCCCGTTACTGGTGCACTGGGTAGACCTGTTCGCCCCTGCCCCGAGTCAATGGGTAGACTTGTCCTCCGTAAGCGGTGCACTGGGTAGACCTGTTCGCCCCTGCCACGGTGCACGGGTAGACCTGTTCGTCCGTGCCCCGAGTGCACGGGGTAGACTTGTCCTCCCGTAAGCGCTGCACTGGGTAGACCTGTTCGCCCTGCCACGGGTGAGGGGTAGACCTGTTCGTCCTGCCCCGCGTGCAATGGGTAGACTTGTCCTCCCGTAAGCGCTGCACTGGGTAGACTTGTCCTCCCGTTACTGGTGCATGGTAGACCTGTTCGCCCCTGCCTCGAGTGCAATGGGTAGACTTGTCCTCCCGTAAGCGCTGCACTTGGTAGACCTGTTCGCCCCTGACAGCGGTGCACTGGGTAGACCTGTTCGTCCCTGCCCGAGTGCACGGGGTAGACCTGTCCTCCCGTAAGCGGTGCACTGGGTAGACTTGTCCTCCCGTGCCACTGGTGAAATGGGTAGACCTGTTCGCCCCTCGCCCCGAGTGCAATGGGTAGACTTGTCCTCCCGTAAGCGCTGCACTGGGTAGACCTGTCCCTGCGTTACTGGTGCACTGGGTAGACCTGTTCGCCCGCTGCCCCGAGTGCACTGGGTAGAACTTGTCCTCCCGTAAGCGCTGCACTGGGTAGACTTGTCCTCCCGTTACTGGTGCACTGGGTAGACCTGTTCGTCCCTGCCCCGAGTGCAAGGGTAGACTTGTCCTCCCGTAAGCGCTGCACTGGGTAGGACCTGTGTCGCCTGCCTACGGGGTGCACTGGGTAGACCTGTTCGCCCCTGCCCCGAACGCACTGGGTAGACTTGCCTCCCGTAAGCGCTGCACTGGGTAGACTTGTCCTCCCGTTACTGGTGCACTGGGTAGACCTGTTCGCCCCTGCCCCGAGTGCAATGGGTAGACTTGTCCTCCCGTAAGCGGTGCACTGGGTAGACCTGTTCGCCCCTGCCACGGGTGCACTGGGTAGACCTTTCGTCCCTGCCCCGAGTGCACGGGGTAGACTTGTCCTCCCGTAAGCGGTGCACGGGTAGACTTGTCCTCCCGTTACTGGTGCACTGGGTAGACCTGTTCGCCCTGCCCCGAACGCACTGGGTAGACTTGTCCTCCGTAAGCGCTGCACTGGTAGACTTGTCCTCCCGTTACTGGTGCACTGGTAGACCTGTTCGCCCCTGCCCCGAGTGCAATGGGTAGACTTGTCCTCCCGTAAGCGGTGCACTGGGTAGACCTGTTCGCCCCTGCCACGGGTGCACTGGGTAGACCTGTTCGTCCCTGCCACGGGTGCAATGGGTAGACTTGTCCTCCCGTAAGCGTGCAGTGGGTAGACCTGTACGTCCCCTGCCCCGAGTGCACGGGCAGACCTGTTCGTGCCCTGCCTCGAGTGCAATGGGTAGACTTGTCCTCCCGTAAGCGGTGCAGTGGGTAGACCTGTTCGTCCCTGCCCCGAGTGCACGGGGCAGACCTGTTCGTCCTGCCACGGGTGCAATGGGTAGACTTGTCCTCCGTAAGCGGTGCACTCGGTAGACCTGTTCGTCCCTGCCACGGGGTGCAATGGGTAGACTTGTCCTCCCGTAACCGTGCACTGGGTAGACCTGTCCTCCCGTAACGGATGCAATGGGTAGACCTGATCGTCCCTGCCCCGGGTGCACGGGGGTAGACTTGTCCTCCCGTAAGCGGTGCACTGGGTAGACCTGTTCGTCCCCTGCCCCGAGTGCACGGGGTAGACTTGTCCTCCCGTAAGCGGTGCATGCAATGGGTAGACCTGTTCGTCCATGCCCCGAGTGCACGGGGTAGACTTGTCCTCCCGTAAGCGGTGCACTGGGTAGACCTGTTCGTCCCTGTCCCGGTTGCAAGGGATAGACTTGTCCTCCCGTTCCCCTTGCGCTAGGGGTAGTCTTTTTCTCCCCTACCCCGTGCGCCAGGGGTAGACTTGTCCCTGCCCCAGGCCCGAAAGCGCACCGCCGCTCGCTGCCCCAAGGAGGCGAGCGTGCCCGGGCCTGCAAGTAAGGCCGTGCGTGCCTGCCTCCCACGTCAGCCCTCTGGTGGCCTCCCTGGTGGACGCCACCTCCCGGATGGCCCGCTCCTGCCGGGCCGCTCCCCAAACACGGCCTTGGCGCCAGACCGCCCGCCCCGACCGCTCCCGCACGCAGGCGCACGTGCCCGGGCCTGCACGCCGGTCCGTGCACGCTTGCCTCACACGACAGGCCTCTGGTGGTCTCCCTGGTCGACGCCACCTCCAGGATGGCCCGCTCCTGCCGGGCCGCTCCCCAAACACGGCCCTGGCGCCAAACCGCCCGCCCCGACCGCTCCCGCACGCAGGCGCACGTGCCCGGGCCTGCACGCCGGTCCGTGCACGCTTGCCACCCACAGCAGGCCTCTGGTGTTCTCCCTGGTCGACGCCACCTCCAGGATGGCCCGCTCCTGCCGGGCCGCTCCCCAAACACGGCCCTGGCGCCAAACCGCCCGCCCCGACCGCTCCCGCACGCAGGCGCACGTGCCCGGGCCTGCACGCCGGTCCGTGCACGCTTGCCTCACATGGCAGGCCCCGGGTGGTCTCCCTGGTCGACGCCACCTCCAGGATGGCCCGCTCCTGCCGGGCCGCTCCCCAAACACGGCCCTGGCGCCAGACCGCCTGCCCCGACCGTTCCCGCACGCAGGCGCACGTGCCTGGGTCTGCACACCGGTCCGTGCACGCTTGCCTCACATGGCAGGCCCCGGGTGGTCTCCCTGGTCGACGCCACCTCCAGGATGGCCCGCTCCTGCTTATTGTCTTGCACTAAAAACACACTTAATATCTCGTGGGGGGGTGGTGCTGGTGGTGGGGAGATGACACCCCCAACCTCGAACCCTGCCCAGACGTGAGAAACAGGTATGCTTATAATTCGGGGGGGTGGTAAAAAATAGAAGAAAGGAAAAAAAAAAAAAAAAAAAGCAAAACAGAACAAAAAAAAAAACCCAAAACAACAAAAAAAAAATCCCCCCCCGCCAAATACCTCCAAACCCCCCCCCCCCCAAATAACAAACCCAAACCAAAAGAAACAGATCATTTCGTGTGCCCGTCCCCCCCCACCCCCCCCCCCCGCACCTTCCGTGCACCACCACCCTCACTCACCCCGTAGATCATGGAGCAGCAGCTAGGTCTATCCGTCTCCGGGGCGAGCGGAGGCCGCCAGGTCTACCCGCCTCTGGGGCCGTCCAGGGCCTGCAGGTCTACCCGCCTCCGGGGCGTGCAGCAGCCGCCAGGAGTCTCCGGTGGGGCGGCCGTCCGTGGCCGTCACGTCGACCCGGCTTCCTGGAACAGGGTAGACGTGTTGTCCGCAGCACTTCCGACGAGCTGTCGAAGGGGTCGCTGTTTCGCGCTGCCTCCAGTTACCTCATCGTAAAAGTGGGCGTCGCTGGCGCGCCTCGCCGGTAGGGCGCCACGCTGCGCTTTCCCTATCCGTACGCTGGGACGCTCCAGCCCGTATATAGGGGAGAGCGGTGAGCCGGCTCCGGGGCATGGGCGGTGAGCGGGCACGGACGGCATACGGCTCGGCCAGAGAAGTGGGGCGCTGGGCGGCCGTTCTCGTGGTGGTTCCCCTGGAGGTTCGGCACGGACGCCTCACGTTGCTTCCAGGATCGAGGCAGCCCAGAGCGAGCCGGGAGCTATGAAGCCAAGGGAGCTGCAGGAGAGCTCCGGGCTGGCGAGATGGCTCTAGCCGGGAGCCGAGGGTCAGGGCGGGATCGACCGGCGGCGGTCGCCGGCCCTCGAACGCTGGAAGACCGGAGGGAGTCGAGCCACCGTTGGCTTGCCCCACGGCCCCCGAGGGCCCCGTGAAGGCACAAGCGGGCTCGCTAGCATGTAGTCGGAGCGGCGGTAGCCCGTGAGTTCCAAGGTGCCCGCCGGTTCCTCGGGGGCCCTGTGAGAAGGGGATGGACGATGGTGCGGTGGTGCTGCCGCCCCGTCCTGCTAGCCCTCCGGGCGGCCCCGGCTCCGCATCCGCCGACCGGCCGGGCGTCCCGGGGCGCGTCGGAGCGGCTGCGCGGCGTGCCGGCTCTGCCGGCGTGAAGCCGTTGGAGCAGCTCTCCGGGGACGCGGCCCCGCTCGCTCGCTCGCCCGCGGAGCCCGGCGTCTGCCGCCCAATCCGCCGGGCCCCGGCTCCGGGGACGCCGGGGCCCCGGCTCCGCATCCGCCGACCGGCCGGGCGTCCCGGGGCGCGTCGGAGCGGCTGCGCGGCGTGCCGGCTCTGCCGGCGTGAAGCCGTTGGAGCAGCTCTCCGGGGACGCGGCCCCGCTCGCTCGCTCGCCCGCGGAGCCCGGCGTCTGCCGCCCAATCCGCCGGGCCCCGGCTCCGCATCCGCCGACCGGCCGGGCGTCCCGGGGCGCGTCGGAGCGGCTGCGCGGCGTGCCGGCTCTGCCGGCGTGAAGCCGTTGGAGCAGCTCTCCGGGGACGCGGCCCCGCTCGCTCGCTCGCCCGCGGAGCCCGGCGTCTGCCGCCCAATCCGCCGGGCCCCGGCTCCGCATCCGCCGACCGGCCGGGCGTCCCGGGGCGCGTCGGAGCGGCTGCGCGGCGTGCCGGCTCTGCCGGCGTGAAGCCGTTGGAGCAGCTCTCCGGGGACGCGGCCCCGCTCGCTCGCTCGCCCGCGGAGCCCGGCGTCTGCCGCCCAATCCGCCGGGCCCCGGCTCCGCATCCGCCGACCGGCCGGGCGTCCCGGGGCGCGTCGGAGCGGCTGCGCGGCGTGCCGGCTCTGCCGGCGTGAAGCCGTTGGAGCAGCTCTCCGGGGACGCGGCCCCGCTCGCTCGCTCGCCCGCGGAGCCCGGCGTCTGCCGCCCAATCCGCCGGGCCCCGGCTCCGCATCCGCCGACCGGCCGGGCGTCCCGGGGCGCGTCGGAGCGGCTGCGCGGCGTGCCGGCTCTGCCGGCGTGAAGCCGTTGGAGCAGCTCTCCGGGGACGCGGCCCCGCTCGCTCGCTCGCCCGCGGAGCCCGGCGTCTGCCGCCCAATCCGCCGGGCCCCGGCTCCGCATCCGCCGACCGGCCGGGCGTCCCGGGGCGCGTCGGAGCGGCTGCGCGGCGTGCCGGCTCTGCCGGCGTGAAGCCGTTGGAGCAGCTCTCCGGGGACGCGGCCCCGCTCGCTCGCTCGCCCGCGGAGCCCGGCGTCTGCCGCCCAATCCGCCGGGCCCCGGCTCCGCATCCGCCGACCGGCCGGGCGTCCCGGGGCGCGTCGGAGCGGCTGCGCGGCGTGCCGGCTCTGCCGGCGTGAAGCCGTTGGAGCAGCTCTCCGGGGACGCGGCCCCGCTCGCTCGCTCGCCCGCGGAGCCCGGCGTCTGCCGCCCAATCCGCCGGGCCCCGGCTCCGCATCCGCCGACCGGCCGGGCGTCCCGGGGCGCGTCGGAGCGGCTGCGCGGCGTGCCGGCTCTGCCGGCGTGAAGCCGTTGGAGCAGCTCTCCGGGGACGCGGCCCCGCTCGCTCGCTCGCCCGCGGAGCCCGGCGTCTGCCGCCCAATCCGCCGGGCCCCGGCTCCGCATCCGCCGACCGGCCGGGCGTCCCGGGGCGCGTCGGAGCGGCTGCGCGGCGTGCCGGCTCTGCCGGCGTGAAGCCGTTGGAGCAGCTCTCCGGGGACGCGGCCCCGCTCGCTCGCTCGCCCGCGGAGCCCGGCGTCTGCCGCCCAATCCGCCGGGCTCCGGCTCCGCATCCGCCGACCGGCCGGGCGTCCCGGGGCGCGTCGGAGCGGCTGCGCGGCGTGCCGGCTCTGCCGGCGTGAAGCCGTTGGAGCAGCTCTCCGTGGACGCGGCCCCGCTCGCTCGCTCTCCCGCGGAGCCCGGCGTCTGCCGCCCAATCCGCCGGGTTGGTGGCCAAGCGTTACCGAGTAGACCTTTTGTCTGCGGTACGTACACGCCGATAGCATCGTTGACGTCTGTTACATAGAGCGAGCACCTGTGCCGTGGTCGGCTGCCCGTTCTGCCCACCTCCGTTGCTGTGGTCGGCCGCCAGGCCTACGCGCTTCCGCGTCCGTCGCTGGCCGCCAGGTCTACCCACCTCCGTGGCGGTGGTCGGTCGCCAGATCTACCCCGTTCCGCGACCGGGGTTGGCTGCCAGGTGTACACGCTTCCGCGGCGATGGTCGACCTCCGGGTCTACCCGCTTCCGCGGCCGTCGGTGGCCGCCAGGTCTACCCACCTCCGGGGCGGTGGTCGGCCGCCAGGTCTACCCGTTTCCGTGTCACGCTGCCGTTGTCGGTAGGCCGGCTGCGCGCCCTGTCGCTTCCGTCGCGTCCGGCGTGAAGAGCGGACAGGTCTACCCAGCTTCTTTGGACTTTGCTCCTGCGTGACACGGTAGCTGTGTTGTCCGCAGCACTGCCGCGGAGCTGTCGAAGGGGTCGCTGTTTTGCGCTGCCTCCAGTTACCTCATCGTAAAGGTCGGCGTCGCTGGCGCGCCTCCCCGGTAATGCGCCGCACTGCTTTTTTACTGCCTATACGCCGGGACGTTCGATTCCGTATAGTAGGGGCAAGCGGCGAGGCCCCAAAAGGGCAATCGTGTTTCACGCTCAAAGAGGTCATGTGGGCCGCCCGGTGAAGTGGGGCGCTGGGCGGCCTTTCTCGCGGTGGTTCCCTCGGCGGTTCGGCACGGCCATCTCCCGGTGCTTTCCACAATCAAGTCAGCCCGGAAACTTATGCGTGCTCTAGAACGGAAGGATCTGCAGGCATGCTCCGGGGGCCGTTGCCGGCTGGTTGGAACTCTCCAGCCAGGTGTCGAGGGGAAGAGCAAACGGTGACAAAAGACCGGCGGTGGTCGCCGGCACTCGAACGCTGTGAGAGCTGGAGGGTGGACGAGCCGATGGTGGCTTCCCCTCAGCGGGATCCCGATGACGGCAAGGGAGAGTGCCGGCAGGCAGTCGGGGGCAGCGGTGCCCTGCGAGGTCCCAGGCTGCCGGCACCGCTCGAGGGCCCCGCGACGGGGGCGGACGGCGGTGGGAGCGCCCACCTCGTCGCCCCCTTTTCTCCGGCCTTAAGCCGGAGCCCGTGGAAGCGGGCATTGGGCGGCTGCCGGTCGCGGTGACCGGCGGCCGTAGCAGGCGGCCGTGGGGCGGGTCTCAAGCCTGCCGCGGCAGCCCCGCGAGGGGCCCGATGACGGCAAGGGAGAGTGCCGGCAGGCAGTCGGGGGCAGCGGTGCCCTGCGAGGTCCCAGGCTGCCGGCACCGCTCGAGGGCCCCGCGACGGGGGCGGACGGCGGTGGGAGCGCCCACCTCGTCGCCCCCTTTTCTCCGGCCTTAAGCCGGAGCCCGTGGAAGCGGGCATTGGGCGGCTGCCGGTCGCGGTGACCGGCGGCCGTAGCAGGCGGCCGTGGGGCGGGTCTCAAGCCTGCCGCGGCAGCCCCGCGAGGGGCCCGATGACGGCAAGGGAGAGTGCCGGCAGGCAGTCGGGGGCAGCGGTGCCCTGCGAGGTCCCAGGCTGCCGGCACCGCTCGAGGGCCCCGCGACGGGGGCGGACGGCGGTGGGAGCGCCCACCTCGTCGCCCCCTTTTCTCCGGCCTTAAGCCGGAGCCCGTGGAAGCGGGCATTGGGCGGCTGCCGGTCGCGGTGACCGGCGGCCGTAGCAGGCGGCCGTGGGGCGG
>NW_024881271.1:90000-92500 GCF_018691265.1 Tyto alba
GCGGGCGGGAGGGGTTCCGGCACGGCCCCTCCCGGAGGCGCTCTCCCCGTCCTTCGGTCGCCGGCGGGCGGCCCGCCGCCTCCGCCGTCGCCTCCGCCGCCGAGCCTCCGACGCGCGCGCGTGCGCGCCCTTGTCCGGTCGGCGGGGACCGTCACGTCCCCGCCGCCACCCCGCTTCCCGCCTCCGCTGGTGACCGCCGCTGGCGGGCGGCCGTCCGCCCGAGCGTTCGTCCCCGGGGACCGGTACCCCGTTCCCCCCCCCGCCACCGTCACCCGACGAGCGGTCAGCCGGCGGCTGCCGCACGCCGGGGAGGGGGGGGGGCCGCGGCCCCCGGGGCGCGCAGGGCGGCGGTGCCGCCGGCCAGAGGGCGTGCGGCAGCGCGTGGGAAGCGGGCGAGGAGGAGGAAGAAGCGGCGGACGGTCGGCGGCGGGCCGGCGGGTCCGCGCGTCGCGCGAGCGAGAGACGAGCGAGAGGCCGCCTTCGGGGGGTCGGGGGAGGCGTCTCCCCCGGCCCCTGTCCGCAGCGGGGCGGGCTGCTGCTCTGCGGAGCAGCCCGCCGGGCCGGCCGGCCGGCCGCGCGGGCCAGGGCCACCGGGCGTTCCGGGCTGGCGCGTGGCGTTGGGTGGCGCGGCGGCGGCCACGGCGTCCCTTCCCCCGTCAACCCGCCCCAGCGGAGGGGAGACGCGAGGTGGGGGGGCGTCGCTCGGCCGTCGCCACTGCTGCCACCCTGGGCGGGCGAGGCTCCCGCCGGGTCGCGTCCCGCGCGAGCGGGCGGCCCAAGCCCCGGCTCTCCTCCCGGGCGCAGCGCCGGGCTACTGAGGGAAACCTCGGGCCCCGGGCAGGAGGACGAGGTGATGGCGGCGGGCGTCGGGCGCGCCCCCGCGGGCGGACGCTCCCCTGAGGGCGGCAGCAGGGGAGGCACCCCCGCGGGGCCTAGAGGTCGTTTCCCTCACCCAGGGCCAGGTACCTAGCGTCCGCGCCTCCGCGGCCCTCCCTCGGCGAAGCCCGGGGGTCGAAGGCCGCGGGAGCCGGGCGGGGGTTTAAAGACCCGGGCGGCTCGGTGCGACCCGCGGGACCGGGCCGGGCGGCGGTGCCCCTCCAGGGGTGGGAGCTGCTCCCGCCGTACCCCTGGCCGTGGTGCTGACCGTCCGCGCTCGTGCCCGCGGGCAGCCGGGCCGGGGAGGGGTGCCCACTGCCCCCCCCTTTCCGCGGTCCGGTCTCGGCGGCGAGACCGCGGCGCGGTCGGCCGTGTCCGGCCCGCCTGCCTCGAAACGGGAGACCTCTCCGGGCAGGGAGCGCGGGCTCTCTGCCGGGGTGGCGAGCCCCCCCCCGCGGTGGGGGGGGGCTCGCCGGGCGGCGGCGGCCCCCGGGCCGCCGCGGCCTCCGTCGTGGCGCCGCGGCGCGCTGCGCTCCCCTCCTCCCCCGTCCCGCCCCGGCGAGCGTTCCGCGGTGTCGAGCCGCCAGCCGCCGGGGGTGGTGGCAGCCCGGCCGAGCGGCGGCGGCGCCGCTCGGCATGCCGGTCGGCCGGCGGGCGTCCGCCCGCCGTCGGCTGCGACCGTCCCCGTCCCGGGCCACGCCCGCCGCTTCGCCGTCCGCCCTCACCGGCTCCGCCGGGCGGGCGGGCGGTCGGGCGGCCGGGGGCAGCCCGGCTCCGGTCTGCCCGCGGAAGCGGGGAGAGCGGTGCCTGCCCCCGGCTTAGCGCCGTCCGCCTCCCGCCTGGTGCGTGCCTGCGGAGGGGCCGGGGCGCGAAGTGGCACGGAGGTGGTTCCGGGCGGGGCGGCCGCTCCGGCGCGGCGGCGGGTCGGTCGCTCGTCCGGCAGGCAGCTGCCGGGCAGCGCGCGTCCGTCTCGGGTCCTGGTTGGTCGCCAAGCTCCGGCGCGGTGACGGCCGGCACACGGGCGTGCCGGCGGGGCGAGCCGGTGGGAGGCAGGCGGCTGCCGCAGGGCGTCGCGGGGCTGCGCGGAGGCACGTCCGCGTCCCCCGAGCGAGGCAGGTGGTCGGCGCGGTCGGGCGCGCGGCGGCCTTCCGTGCGGAGGCCGGGCCGAGCCCGGGCGCCTGGGCCGCCTCCGAAGCGAGCAAGGCGCTTGTTTTCCCCAGGTGTCGGTCGCGGAGCGCGGGCTCCCTCCGCCCTTGCCGTTCGGAGTTTTTCGGTGGGCATCCGCCTTCCGTTTCCCCGCCCGTCGTGTGTGTTTGTACGGTCAGCTGAGGCGAGGCGTCTCGGCGGCGCGGCCGGTCGCGCTCCCTCCGCGCGGGCGGAGGGGGGCGGGCGGTCGTCCGCCGGGGCTGCCGTCCAGAGAGGGGCCGCTCCTCCGGGAGCGGTCCCGGCCCTCCCGCGCACGCGGGGCGGTGCCGAAAGCCAGACAACTCTTAGCGGTGGATCACTCGGCTCGTGCGTCGATGAAGAACGCAGCTAGCTGCGAGAATTAATGTGAATTGCAGGACACATTGATCATCGACACTTCGAACGCACTTGCGGCCCCGGGTTCCTCCCGGGGCTACGC
>NW_024881271.1:102500-112500 GCF_018691265.1 Tyto alba
AGCGGTGCACCGGGTAGACCTGTTCGTCCCTGCCCCGAGTGCACGGGGTAGACTTGTCCTCCCGTAAGCGGTGCACTGGGTAGACCTGTTCGTCCCTGCCCCGAGTGCACGAGGTAGACTTGTCCTCCCGTAAGCGGTGCACCGGGTAGACCTGTTCGTCCCTGCCCCGAGTGCACGGGGTAGACTTGTCCTCCCGTAAGCGGTGCACTGGGTAGACCTGTTCGTCCCTGCCCCGAGTGCACGGGGTAGACTTGTCCTCCCGTAAGCGGTGCACTGGGTAGACCTGTTCGTCCATGCCCCGAGTGCACGGGGTAGACTTGTCCTCCCGTAAGCGGTGCACTGGGTAGACCTGTTCTTCCCTGCCCCGGGTGCAATGGGTAGACTTGTCCTCCCGTAAGCGGTGCACCGGGTAGACCTGTTCGTCCCTGCCCCGAGTGCACGGGGTAGACTTGTCCTCCCGTAAGCGGTGCACTGGGTAGACCTGTTCGTCCCTGCCCCGAGTGCACGGGGTAGACTTGTCCTCCCGTAAGCGGTGCACCGGGTAGACCTGTTCGTCCCTGCCCCGAGTGCACGGGGTAGACTTGTCCTCCCGTAAGCGCTGCACTGGGTAGACCTGTTCGCCCCTGCCACGGGTGCACTGGGTAGACCTGTTCGCCCCTGCCTCGAGTGCAATGGGTAGACTTGTCCTCCCGTAAGCGCTGCACGGGGTAGACTTGTCCTCCCGTTACTGGTGCACTGGGTAGACCTGTTCGCCCCTGCCCCGGGTGCAATGGGTAGACTTGTCCTCCCGTAAGCGCTGCATTGGGTAGACCTGTTCGCCCCTGCCACGGGTGCAATGGGTAGACCTGTTCGTCCCTGCCCCGAGTGCACGAGGTAGACTTGTCCTCCCGTAAGCGGTGCACCGGGTAGACCTGTTCGTCCCTGCCCCGAGTGCACGGGGTAGACTTGTCCTCCCGTAAGCGGTGCACTGGGTAGACCTGTTCGTCCATGCCCCGAGTGCACGGGGTAGACTTGTCCTCCCGTAAGCGGTGCACTGGGTAGACCTGTTCTTCCCTGCCCCGGGTGCAATGGGTAGACTTGTCCTCCCGTAAGCGGTGCACCGGGTAGACCTGTTCGTCCCTGCCCCGAGTGCACGGGGTAGACTTGTCCTCCCGTAAGCGGTGCACCGGGTAGACCTGTTCGTCCCTGCCCCGAGTGCACGGGGTAGACTTGTCCTCCCGTAAGCGCTGCACTGGGTAGACCTGTTCGCCCCTGCCACGGGTGCACTGGGTAGACCTGTTCGCCCCTGCCTCGAGTGCAATGGGTAGACTTGTCCTCCCGTAAGCGCTGCACGGGGTAGACTTGTCCTCCCGTTACTGGTGCACTGGGTAGACCTGTTCGCCCCTGCCCCGGGTGCAATGGGTAGACTTGTCCTCCCGTAAGCGCTGTATTGGGTAGACCTGTTCGCCCCTGCCACGGGTGCAATGGGTAGACCTGTTCGTCCCTGCCCCGAGTGCACGGGGTAGACCTGTCCTCCCGTAAGCGGTGCACTGGGTAGACTTGTCCTCCCGTTACTGGTGAAATGGGTAGACCTGTTCGCCCCTGCCCCGAGTGCAATGGGTAGACTTGTCCTCCCGTAAGCGCTGCATTGGGTAGACCTGTTCGCCCCTGCCACGGGTGACCTGGGTAGACCTGTTCGTCCGTGCCCCGAGTGCACGGGGTAGACTTGTCCTCCCGTAAGCGCTGCACTGGGTAGACTTGTCCTCCCGTTACTGGTGCACTGGGTAGACCTGTTCGCCCCTGCCTCGAGTGCAATGGGTAGACTTGTCCTCCCGTAAGCGCTGCACTGGGTAGACTTGTCCTCCCGTTACTGGTGCACTGGGTAGACCTGTTCGCCCCTGCCCCGAGTGCAATGGGTAGACTTGTCCTCCCGTAAGCGCTGCACTGGGTAGACCTGTTCGCCCCTGCCACGGGTGCACTGGGTAGACCTGTTCGTCCCTGCCCCGAGTGCACGGTGTAGACTTGTCCTCCCGTAAGCGGTGCACCGGGTAGACCTGTTCGTCCCTGCCCCGAGTGCACGGGGTAGACTTGTCCTCCCGTAAGCGGTGCACTGGGTAGACCTGTTCGCCCCTGCCACGGGTGCACTGGGTAGACCTGTTCGTCCCTGCCCCGAGTGCACGGGGTAGACCTGTCCTCCCGTAAGCGGTGCACTGGGTAGACTTGTCCTCCCGTTACTGGTGCACTGGGTAGACCTGTTCGCCCCTGCCACGGGTGCACTGGGTAGACCTGTTCGTCCCTGCCCCGAGTGCACGGGGTAGACTTGTCCTCCCGTAAGCGGTGCACCGGGTAGACCTGTTCGTCCCTGCCCCGAGTGCACGGGGTAGACTTGTCCTCCCGTAAGCGGTGCACTGGGTAGACCTGTTCGTCCCTGCCCCGAGTGCACGGGGTAGACTTGTCCTCCCGTTACTGGTGCAATGGGTAGACCTGTTCGCCCCTGCCTCGAGTGCAATGGGTAGACTTGTCCTCCCGTAAGCGGTGCAGTGGGTAGACCTGTTCGTCCCTGCCCCGAGTGCACGGGGCAGACCTGTTCGTCCCTGCCACGGGTGCAATGGGTAGACTTGTCCTCCCGTAAGCGGTGCACTCGGTAGACCTGTTCGTCCCTGCCACGGGTGCAATGGGTAGACTTGTCCTCCCGTAACCGGTGCACTGGGTAGACCTGTCCTCCCGTAACGGATGCAATGGGTAGACCTGATCGTCCCTGCCCCGGGTGCACGGGGTAGACTTGTCCTCCCGTAAGCGGTGCACTGGGTAGACCTGTTCGTCCCTGCCCCGAGTGCACGGGGTAGACTTGTCCTCCCGTAAGCGGTGCACTGGGTAGACCTGTTCGTCCATGCCCCGAGTGCACGGGGTAGACTTGTCCTCCCGTAAGCGGTGCACTGGGTAGACCTGTTCGTCCCTGTCCCGGTTGCAAGGGATAGACTTGTCCTCCCGTTCCCCTTGCGCTAGGGGTAGTCTTTTTCTCCCCTACCCCGTGCGCCAGGGGTAGACTTGTCCCTGCCCCAGGCCCGAAAGCGCACCGCCGCTCGCTGCCCCAAGGAGGCGAGCGTGCCCGGGCCTGCAAGTAAGGCCGTGCGTGCCTGCCTCCCACGTCAGCCCTCTGGTGGCCTCCCTGGTGGACGCCACCTCCCGGATGGCCCGCTCCTGCCGGGCCGCTCCCCAAACACGGCCTTGGCGCCAGACCGCCCGCCCCGACCGCTCCCGCACGCAGGCGCACGTGCCCGGGCCTGCACGCCGGTCCGTGCACGCTTGCCTCACACGACAGGCCTCTGGTGGTCTCCCTGGTCGACGCCACCTCCAGGATGGCCCGCTCCTGCCGGGCCGCTCCCCAAACACGGCCCTGGCGCCAAACCGCCCGCCCCGACCGCTCCCGCACGCAGGCGCACGTGCCCGGGCCTGCACGCCGGTCCGTGCACGCTTGCCACCCACAGCAGGCCTCTGGTGTTCTCCCTGGTCGACGCCACCTCCAGGATGGCCCGCTCCTGCCGGGCCGCTCCCCAAACACGGCCCTGGCGCCAAACCGCCCGCCCCGACCGCTCCCGCACGCAGGCGCACGTGCCCGGGCCTGCACGCCGGTCCGTGCACGCTTGCCTCACATGGCAGGCCCCGGGTGGTCTCCCTGGTCGACGCCACCTCCAGGATGGCCCGCTCCTGCCGGGCCGCTCCCCAAACACGGCCCTGGCGCCAGACCGCCTGCCCCGACCGTTCCCGCACGCAGGCGCACGTGCCTGGGTCTGCACACCGGTCCGTGCACGCTTGCCTCACATGGCAGGCCCCGGGTGGTCTCCCTGGTCGACGCCACCTCCAGGATGGCCCGCTCCTGCTTATTGTCTTGCACTAAAAACACACTTAATATCTCGTGGGGGGGTGGTGCTGGTGGTGGGGAGATGACACCCCCAACCTCGAACCCTGCCCAGACGTGAGAAACAGGTATGCTTATAATTCGGGGGGGTGGTAAAAAATAGAAGAAAGGAAAAAAAAAAAAAAAAAAGCAAAACAGAACAAAAAAAAAAACCCAAAACAACAAAAAAAAAATCCCCCCCCGCCAAATACCTCCAAACCCCCCCCCCCCCCAAATAACAAACCCAAACCAAAAGAAACAGATCATTTCGTGTGCCCGTCCCCCCCCACCCCCCCCCCCCGCACCTTCCGTGCACCACCACCCTCACTCACCCCGTAGATCATGGAGCAGCAGCTAGGTCTATCCGTCTCCGGGGCGAGCGGAGGCCGCCAGGTCTACCCGCCTCTGGGGCCGTCCAGGGCCTGCAGGTCTACCCGCCTCCGGGGCGTGCAGCAGCCGCCAGGAGTCTCCGGTGGGGCGGCCGTCCGTGGCCGTCACGTCGACCCGGCTTCCTGGAACAGGGTAGACGTGTTGTCCGCAGCACTTCCGACGAGCTGTCGAAGGGGTCGCTGTTTCGCGCTGCCTCCAGTTACCTCATCGTAAAAGTGGGCGTCGCTGGCGCGCCTCGCCGGTAGGGCGCCACGCTGCGCTTTCCCTATCCGTACGCTGGGACGCTCCAGCCCGTATATAGGGGAGAGCGGTGAGCCGGCTCCGGGGCATGGGCGGTGAGCGGGCACGGACGGCATACGGCTCGGCCAGAGAAGTGGGGCGCTGGGCGGCCGTTCTCGTGGTGGTTCCCCTGGAGGTTCGGCACGGACGCCTCACGTTGCTTCCAGGATCGAGGCAGCCCAGAGCGAGCCGGGAGCTATGAAGCCAAGGGAGCTGCAGGAGAGCTCCGGGCTGGCGAGATGGCTCTAGCCGGGAGCCGAGGGTCAGGGCGGGATCGACCGGCGGCGGTCGCCGGCCCTCGAACGCTGGAAGACCGGAGGGAGTCGAGCCACCGTTGGCTTGCCCCACGGCCCCCGAGGGCCCCGTGAAGGCACAAGCGGGCTCGCTAGCATGTAGTCGGAGCGGCGGTAGCCCGTGAGTTCCAAGGTGCCCGCCGGTTCCTCGGGGGCCCTGTGAGAAGGGGATGGACGATGGTGCGGTGGTGCTGCCGCCCCGTCCTGCTAGCCCTCCGGGCGGCCCCGGCTCCGCATCCGCCGACCGGCCGGGCGTCCCGGGGCGCGTCGGAGCGGCTGCGCGGCGTGCCGGCTCTGCCGGCGTGAAGCCGTTGGAGCAGCTCTCCGGGGACGCGGCCCCGCTCGCTCGCTCGCCCGCGGAGCCCGGCGTCTGCCGCCCAATCCGCCGGGCCCCGGCTCCGGGGACGCCGGGGCCCCGGCTCCGCATCCGCCGACCGGCCGGGCGTCCCGGGGCGCGTCGGAGCGGCTGCGCGGCGTGCCGGCTCTGCCGGCGTGAAGCCGTTGGAGCAGCTCTCCGGGGACGCGGCCCCGCTCGCTCGCTCGCCCGCGGAGCCCGGCGTCTGCCGCCCAATCCGCCGGGCCCCGGCTCCGGGGACGCCGGGGCCCCGGCTCCGCATCCGCCGACCGGCCGGGCGTCCCGGGGCGCGTCGGAGCGGCTGCGCGGCGTGCCGGCTCTGCCGGCGTGAAGCCGTTGGAGCAGCTCTCCGGGGACGCGGCCCCGCTCGCTCGCTCGCCCGCGGAGCCCGGCGTCTGCCGCCCAATCCGCCGGGCCCCGGCTCCGCATCCGCCGACCGGCCGGGCGTCCCGGGGCGCGTCGGAGCGGCTGCGCGGCGTGCCGGCTCTGCCGGCGTGAAGCCGTTGGAGCAGCTCTCCGGGGACGCGGCCCCGCTCGCTCGCTCGCCCGCGGAGCCCGGCGTCTGCCGCCCAATCCGCCGGGCCCCGGCTCCGCATCCGCCGACCGGCCGGGCGTCCCGGGGCGCGTCGGAGCGGCTGCGCGGCGTGCCGGCTCTGCCGGCGTGAAGCCGTTGGAGCAGCTCTCCGGGGACGCGGCCCCGCTCGCTCGCTCGCCCGCGGAGCCCGGCGTCTGCCGCCCAATCCGCCGGGCCCCGGCTCCGGGGACGCCGGGGCCCCGGCTCCGCATCCGCCGACCGGCCGGGCGTCCCGGGGCGCGTCGGAGCGGCTGCGCGGCGTGCCGGCTCTGCCGGCGTGAAGCCGTTGGAGCAGCTCTCCGGGGACGCGGCCCCGCTCGCTCGCTCGCCCGCGGAGCCCGGCGTCTGCCGCCCAATCCGCCGGGCCCCGGCTCCGCATCCGCCGACCGGCCGGGCGTCCCGGGGCGCGTCGGAGCGGCTGCGCGGCGTGCCGGCTCTGCCGGCGTGAAGCCGTTGGAGCAGCTCTCCGGGGACGCGGCCCCGCTCGCTCGCTCGCCCGCGGAGCCCGGCGTCTGCCGCCCAATCCGCCGGGCCCCGGCTCCGGGGACGCCGGGCCCTGGCTCCGCATCCGCCGACCGGCCGGGCGTCCCGGGGCGCGTCGGAGCGGCTGCGCGGCGTGCCGGCTCTGCCGGCGTGAAGCCGTTGGAGCAGCTCTCCGTGGACGCGGCCCCGCTCGCTCGCTCTCCCGCGGAGCCCGGCGTCTGCCGCCCAATCCGCCGGGTTGGTGGCCAAGCGTTACCGAGTAGACCTTTTGTCTGCGGTACGTACACGCCGATAGCATCGTTGACGTCTGTTACATAGAGCGAGCACCTGTGCCGTGGTCGGCTGCCCGTTCTGCCCACCTCCGTTGCTGTGGTCGGCCGCCAGGCCTACGCGCTTCCGCGTCCGTCGCTGGCCGCCAGGTCTACCCACCTCCGTGGCGGTGGTCGGTCGCCAGATCTACCCCGTTCCGCGACCGGGGTTGGCTGCCAGGTGTACACGCTTCCGCGGCGATGGTCGACCTCCGGGTCTACCCGCTTCCGCGGCCGTCGGTGGCCGCCAGGTCTACCCACCTCCGGGGCGGTGGTCGGCCGCCAGGTCTACCCGTTTCCGTGTCACGCTGCCGTTGTCGGTAGGCCGGCTGCGCGCCCTGTCGCTTCCGTCGCGTCCGGCGTGAAGAGCGGACAGGTCTACCCAGCTTCTTTGGACTTTGCTCCTGCGTGACACGGTAGCTGTGTTGTCCGCAGCACTGCCGCGGAGCTGTCGAAGGGGTCGCTGTTTTGCGCTGCCTCCAGTTACCTCATCGTAAAGGTCGGCGTCGCTGGCGCGCCTCCCCGGTAATGCGCCGCACTGCTTTTTTACTGCCTATACGCCGGGACGTTCGATTCCGTATAGTAGGGGCAAGCGGCGAGGCCCCAAAAGGGCAATCGTGTTTCACGCTCAAAGAGGTCATGTGGGCCGCCCGGTGAAGTGGGGCGCTGGGCGGCCTTTCTCGCGGTGGTTCCCTCGGCGGTTCGGCACGGCCATCTCCCGGTGCTTTCCACAATCAAGTCAGCCCGGAAACTTATGCGTGCTCTAGAACGGAAGGATCTGCAGGCATGCTCCGGGGGCCGTTGCCGGCTGGTTGGAACTCTCCAGCCAGGTGTCGAGGGGAAGAGCAAACGGTGACAAAAGACCGGCGGTGGTCGCCGGCACTCGAACGCTGTGAGAGCTGGAGGGTGGACGAGCCGATGGTGGCTTCCCCTCAGCGGGATCCCGATGACGGCAAGGGAGAGTGCCGGCAGGCAGTCGGGGGCAGCGGTGCCCTGCGAGGTCCCAGGCTGCCGGCACCGCTCGAGGGCCCCGCGACGGGGGCGGACGGCGGTGGGAGCGCCCACCTCGTCGCCCCCTTTTCTCCGGCCTTAAGCCGGAGCCCGTGGAAGCGGGCATTGGGCGGCTGCCGGTCGCGGTGACCGGCGGCCGTAGCAGGCGGCCGTGGGGCGGGTCTCAAGCCTGCCGCGGCAGCCCCGCGAGGGGCCCGATGACGGCAAGGGAGAGTGCCGGCAGGCAGTCGGGGGCAGCGGTGCCCTGCGAGGTCCCAGGCTGCCGGCACCGCTCGAGGGCCCCGCGACGGGGGCGGACGGCGGTGGGAGCGCCCACCTCGTCGCCCCCTTTTCTCCGGCCTTAAGCCGGAGCCCGTGGAAGCGGGCATTGGGCGGCTGCCGGTCGCGGTGACCGGCGGCCGTAGCAGGCGGCCGTGGGGCGGGTCTCAAGCCTGCCGCGGCAGCCCCGCGAGGGGCCCGATGACGGCAAGGGAGAGTGCCGGCAGGCAGTCGGGGGCAGCGGTGCCCTGCGAGGTCCCAGGCTGCCGGCACCGCTCGAGGGCCCCGCGACGGGGGCGGACGGCGGTGGGAGCGCCCACCTCGTCGCCCCCTTTTCTCCGGCCTTAAGCCGGAGCCCGTGGAAGCGGGCATTGGGCGGCTGCCGGTCGCGGTGACCGGCGGCCGTAGCAGGCGGCCGTGGGGCGGGTCTCAAGCCTGCCGCGGCAGCCCCGCGAGGGGCCCGATGACGGCAAGGGAGAGTGCCGGCAGGCAGTCGGGGGCAGCGGTGCCCTGCGAGGTCCCAGGCTGCCGGCACCGCTCGAGGGCCCCGCGACGGGGGCGGACGGCGGTGGGAGCGCCCACCTCGTCGCCCCCTTTTCTCCGGCCTTAAGCCGGAGCCCGTGGAAGCGGGCATTGGGCGGCTGCCGGTCGCGGTGACCGGCGGCCGTAGCAGGCGGCCGTGGGGCGGGTCTCAAGCCTGCCGCGGCTTGCCACCTAGGGCCCGATGATGGCGCGGAGAGGCGGCGGCGCCTCCATCCGCTTTTTTTCCGAGTCTGTGCCATACGCGGGAGGCCTGTGGTGTCCGGCCTGCCCCAGCGTCCGTGGCTGCCGGAGGGCTCTGTTAAAAGGTCTGCGCAGCAGGGGCGAGGTGGCGGCACCTCGTCCTTCCCTCTTCGGCCCTAAGCTGGAGAGCCCCAGAGGTGGGGGTAGAGCTCGGTGGCTGGCCGCGGTGGCTGGCTGCTGGATGCAGGTGGCCGGGGACTGTGAAGCCTTCAGCGGCTTTCTCCGGCCGCCGAGAGCCCGGTGATGGTGTGAGACGAGGCGGCGGCGCCTCCGTCCCGTTTTTTTCCCAGCAAAGGGCACACGCGGGAGGTCTGTGGTGTCTGGCCTGCCCTGGCGTCCCTGGTCGCCGGAGGGCTCCATGGAAAAGTCTGCGCAGTAGGGGTGAGGTGGCGGCACCTTGTCCTTTTTCCGTCCGATCCTAAGCTGGAGCCCCTGAGGTGGGGGTAGAGCACGTCAAACTGGTCCGCAGTGGCCGGTGCCTTTTGCGTTTTGTTTGCACGTGGGGCAAGCGGTGCCCCGCAGAGTGTCCCAAGACCGGTGGCCAGCGGTGGTCGCCGGCACTCGAACGCTGAAAGGCCCGGGGGGGGGGAGATGAGCTTGCCGTGGCTTTCCCCCGGTGCCGTTGACCGAGTGGAGGGATCCGTTGCTTGGAGCGTGTGGCTAGCGGCACCTCCCGCTCCTCACCGTGACCCGTCCAGACCCGCTGTCAGCGCCCGCGGAGGCGTCCTCGGCTCATCGGAGAGGCTCCGCGGCGGGCCGGCTCTGCCGGTGTTCAGGTCGCCGGAGCACCTCTTGCGGATGTTGCCTTGCTCGCTCGCACACAGAGCCCCGCGCCTGCCGCCCATCCCGCCGTGTGGTGGCCGGCGCGCGTGGCTGTCGCTGTCCCAGGTGTGTGGCCGTGGGGCCGCCGTTTCTTTCCTCGTGCTCCTTCCTTTGCTGATCGATGAGGCCTTTCGGGTCGCGTCGGAGAGGGCCCCCGGCGGGCCGGCTCTTCCGTACTCCCCGTAATAGGGAGCTGCGGCGGTGTCCGGTGTTCAGGCAGGGTGGTCTCCTTTCCAATTCGCTTCCCGTCGCTTGCGAGGCGTTGCCCTCCTCCCCCAGGTGAAGCAGAGCGGGTCGATGAGGGCGGCGGGGCGCGTGCCTCGCCGCGCGTGGGCCCCGTGCCTCTGCACGCAGGGGTTCTTGCGGGCTTGTTGACCGAACCGAGCTGTGTGATGGCCGCGTGGCCCCGTGAGCCTTCAGGTGTCCTAAAGCACGCGAGGTGCCGGTGCTTTCCTCGCTCCGGGTGCCCGTGGGTGCCGGCCGCGAGCAGCGCCGGGCGGTGGGGCGGCTGAGCCGTGATCGAAACGAAGGGAACGGACCTGGGCCCCCACCCGTCCGGGTGGGCCC
>NW_024881271.1:125000-135000 GCF_018691265.1 Tyto alba
TTACTGGTGCACTGGGTAGACCTGTTCGCCCCTGCCCCGGGTGCATTGGGTAGACTTGTCCTCCCGTAAGCGCTGCATTGGGTAGACCTGTTCGCCCCTGCCACGGGTGCAATGGGTAGACCTGTTCGTCCCTGCCCCGAGTGCACGGGGTAGACTTGTCCTCCCGTTACTGGTGAAATGGGTAGACCTGTTCGCCCCTGCCCCGGGTGCAATGGGTAGACTTGTCCTCCCGTAAGCGGTGCACCTGGGTAGACCTGTTCGTCCCTGCCCCGAGTGCACGGGGTAGACTTGTCCTCCCGTAAGCGGTGCACTGGGTAGACCTGTTCGTCCCTGCCCCGAGTGCACGGGGTAGACTTGTCCTCCCGTAAGCGGTGCACCTGGGTAGACCTGTTCGTCCCTGCCCCGAGTGCAATGGGTAGACTTGTCCTCCCGTAAGCGGTGCACTGGGTAGACCTGTTCGTCCCTGCCCCGAGTGCACGGGGTAGACTTGTCCTCCCGTAAGCGGTGCACTGGGTAGACCTGTTCGTCCATGCCCCGAGTGCACGGGGTAGACTTGTCCTCCCGTAAGCGGTGCACTGGGTAGACCTGTTCGTCCCTGCCCCGGGTGCAATGGGTAGACTTGTCCTCCCGTAAGCGGTGCACCGGGTAGACCTGTTCGTCCCTGCCCCGAGTGCACGGGGTAGACTTGTCCTCCCGTAAGCGGTGCACTGGGTAGACCTGTTCGTCCCTGCCCCGAGTGCACGGGGTAGACTTGTCCTCCCGTAAGCGGTGCACTGGGTAGACCTGTTCGTCCATGCCCCGAGTGCACGGGGTAGACTTGTCCTCCCGTAAGCGGTGCACTGGGTAGACCTGTTCTTCCCTGCCCCGGGTGCAATGGGTAGACTTGTCCTCCCGTAAGCGGTGCACCGGGTAGACCTGTTCGTCCCTGCCCCGAGTGCACGGGGTAGACTTGTCCTCCCGTAAGCGGTGCACTGGGTAGACCTGTTCGTCCCTGCCCCGAGTGCACGAGGTAGACTTGTCCTCCCGTAAGCGGTGCACCGGGTAGACCTGTTCGTCCCTGCCCCGAGTGCACGGGGTAGACTTGTCCTCCCGTAAGCGGTGCACTGGGTAGACCTGTTCGTCCCTGCCCCGAGTGCACGGGGTAGACTTGTCCTCCCGTAAGCGGTGCACTGGGTAGACCTGTTCGTCCATGCCCCGAGTGCACGGGGTAGACTTGTCCTCCCGTAAGCGGTGCACTGGGTAGACCTGTTCTTCCCTGCCCCGGGTGCAATGGGTAGACTTGTCCTCCCGTAAGCGGTGCACCGGGTAGACCTGTTCGTCCCTGCCCCGAGTGCACGGGGTAGACTTGTCCTCCCGTAAGCGGTGCACTGGGTAGACCTGTTCGTCCCTGCCCCGAGTGCACGGGGTAGACTTGTCCTCCCGTAAGCGGTGCACCGGGTAGACCTGTTCGTCCCTGCCCCGAGTGCACGGGGTAGACTTGTCCTCCCGTAAGCGCTGCACTGGGTAGACCTGTTCGCCCCTGCCACGGGTGCACTGGGTAGACCTGTTCGCCCCTGCCTCGAGTGCAATGGGTAGACTTGTCCTCCCGTAAGCGCTGCACGGGGTAGACTTGTCCTCCCGTTACTGGTGCACTGGGTAGACCTGTTCGCCCCTGCCCCGGGTGCAATGGGTAGACTTGTCCTCCCGTAAGCGCTGCATTGGGTAGACCTGTTCGCCCCTGCCACGGGTGCAATGGGTAGACCTGTTCGTCCCTGCCCCGAGTGCACGGGGTAGACCTGTCCTCCCGTAAGCGGTGCACTGGGTAGACTTGTCCTCCCGTTACTGGTGAAATGGGTAGACCTGTTCGCCCCTGCCCCGAGTGCAATGGGTAGACTTGTCCTCCCGTAAGCGCTGCATTGGGTAGACCTGTTCGCCCCTGCCACGGGTGACCTGGGTAGACCTGTTCGTCCGTGCCCCGAGTGCACGGGGTAGACTTGTCCTCCCGTAAGCGCTGCACTGGGTAGACTTGTCCTCCCGTTACTGGTGCACTGGGTAGACCTGTTCGCCCCTGCCTCGAGTGCAATGGGTAGACTTGTCCTCCCGTAAGCGCTGCACTGGGTAGACTTGTCCTCCCGTTACTGGTGCACTGGGTAGACCTGTTCGCCCCTGCCCCGAGTGCAATGGGTAGACTTGTCCTCCCGTAAGCGCTGCACTGGGTAGACCTGTTCGCCCCTGCCACGGGTGCACTGGGTAGACCTGTTCGTCCCTGCCCCGAGTGCACGGTGTAGACTTGTCCTCCCGTAAGCGGTGCACCGGGTAGACCTGTTCGTCCCTGCCCCGAGTGCACGGGGTAGACTTGTCCTCCCGTAAGCGGTGCACTGGGTAGACCTGTTCGCCCCTGCCACGGGTGCACTGGGTAGACCTGTTCGTCCCTGCCCCGAGTGCACGGGGTAGACCTGTCCTCCCGTAAGCGGTGCACTGGGTAGACTTGTCCTCCCGTTACTGGTGCACTGGGTAGACCTGTTCGCCCCTGCCACGGGTGCACTGGGTAGACCTGTTCGTCCCTGCCCCGAGTGCACGGGGTAGACTTGTCCTCCCGTAAGCGGTGCACCGGGTAGACCTGTTCGTCCCTGCCCCGAGTGCACGGGGTAGACTTGTCCTCCCGTAAGCGGTGCACTGGGTAGACCTGTTCGTCCCTGCCCCGAGTGCACGGGGTAGACTTGTCCTCCCGTTACTGGTGCAATGGGTAGACCTGTTCGCCCCTGCCTCGAGTGCAATGGGTAGACTTGTCCTCCCGTAAGCGGTGCAGTGGGTAGACCTGTTCGTCCCTGCCCCGAGTGCACGGGGCAGACCTGTTCGTCCCTGCCACGGGTGCAATGGGTAGACTTGTCCTCCCGTAAGCGGTGCACTCGGTAGACCTGTTCGTCCCTGCCACGGGTGCAATGGGTAGACTTGTCCTCCCGTAACCGGTGCACTGGGTAGACCTGTCCTCCCGTAACGGATGCAATGGGTAGACCTGATCGTCCCTGCCCCGGGTGCACGGGGTAGACTTGTCCTCCCGTAAGCGGTGCACTGGGTAGACCTGTTCGTCCCTGCCCCGAGTGCACGGGGTAGACTTGTCCTCCCGTAAGCGGTGCACTGGGTAGACCTGTTCGTCCATGCCCCGAGTGCACGGGGTAGACTTGTCCTCCCGTAAGCGGTGCACTGGGTAGACCTGTTCGTCCCTGTCCCGGTTGCAAGGGATAGACTTGTCCTCCCGTTCCCCTTGCGCTAGGGGTAGTCTTTTTCTCCCCTACCCCGTGCGCCAGGGGTAGACTTGTCCCTGCCCCAGGCCCGAAAGCGCACCGCCGCTCGCTGCCCCAAGGAGGCGAGCGTGCCCGGGCCTGCAAGTAAGGCCGTGCGTGCCTGCCTCCCACGTCAGCCCTCTGGTGGCCTCCCTGGTGGACGCCACCTCCCGGATGGCCCGCTCCTGCCGGGCCGCTCCCCAAACACGGCCTTGGCGCCAGACCGCCCGCCCCGACCGCTCCCGCACGCAGGCGCACGTGCCCGGGCCTGCACGCCGGTCCGTGCACGCTTGCCTCACACGACAGGCCTCTGGTGGTCTCCCTGGTCGACGCCACCTCCAGGATGGCCCGCTCCTGCCGGGCCGCTCCCCAAACACGGCCCTGGCGCCAAACCGCCCGCCCCGACCGCTCCCGCACGCAGGCGCACGTGCCCGGGCCTGCACGCCGGTCCGTGCACGCTTGCCACCCACAGCAGGCCTCTGGTGTTCTCCCTGGTCGACGCCACCTCCAGGATGGCCCGCTCCTGCCGGGCCGCTCCCCAAACACGGCCCTGGCGCCAAACCGCCCGCCCCGACCGCTCCCGCACGCAGGCGCACGTGCCCGGGCCTGCACGCCGGTCCGTGCACGCTTGCCTCACATGGCAGGCCCCGGGTGGTCTCCCTGGTCGACGCCACCTCCAGGATGGCCCGCTCCTGCCGGGCCGCTCCCCAAACACGGCCCTGGCGCCAGACCGCCTGCCCCGACCGTTCCCGCACGCAGGCGCACGTGCCTGGGTCTGCACACCGGTCCGTGCACGCTTGCCTCACATGGCAGGCCCCGGGTGGTCTCCCTGGTCGACGCCACCTCCAGGATGGCCCGCTCCTGCTTATTGTCTTGCACTAAAAACACACTTAATATCTCGTGGGGGGGTGGTGCTGGTGGTGGGGAGATGACACCCCCAACCTCGAACCCTGCCCAGACGTGAGAAACAGGTATGCTTATAATTCGGGGGGGTGGTAAAAAATAGAAGAAAGGAAAAAAAAAAAAAAAAAAGCAAAACAGAACAAAAAAAAAAACCCAAAACAACAAAAAAAAAATCCCCCCCCGCCAAATACCTCCAAACCCCCCCCCCCCCAAATAACAAACCCAAACCAAAAGAAACAGATCATTTCGTGTGCCCGTCCCCCCCCACCCCCCCCCCCCGCACCTTCCGTGCACCACCACCCTCACTCACCCCGTAGATCATGGAGCAGCAGCTAGGTCTATCCGTCTCCGGGGCGAGCGGAGGCCGCCAGGTCTACCCGCCTCTGGGGCCGTCCAGGGCCTGCAGGTCTACCCGCCTCCGGGGCGTGCAGCAGCCGCCAGGAGTCTCCGGTGGGGCGGCCGTCCGTGGCCGTCACGTCGACCCGGCTTCCTGGAACAGGGTAGACGTGTTGTCCGCAGCACTTCCGACGAGCTGTCGAAGGGGTCGCTGTTTCGCGCTGCCTCCAGTTACCTCATCGTAAAAGTGGGCGTCGCTGGCGCGCCTCGCCGGTAGGGCGCCACGCTGCGCTTTCCCTATCCGTACGCTGGGACGCTCCAGCCCGTATATAGGGGAGAGCGGTGAGCCGGCTCCGGGGCATGGGCGGTGAGCGGGCACGGACGGCATACGGCTCGGCCAGAGAAGTGGGGCGCTGGGCGGCCGTTCTCGTGGTGGTTCCCCTGGAGGTTCGGCACGGACGCCTCACGTTGCTTCCAGGATCGAGGCAGCCCAGAGCGAGCCGGGAGCTATGAAGCCAAGGGAGCTGCAGGAGAGCTCCGGGCTGGCGAGATGGCTCTAGCCGGGAGCCGAGGGTCAGGGCGGGATCGACCGGCGGCGGTCGCCGGCCCTCGAACGCTGGAAGACCGGAGGGAGTCGAGCCACCGTTGGCTTGCCCCACGGCCCCCGAGGGCCCCGTGAAGGCACAAGCGGGCTCGCTAGCATGTAGTCGGAGCGGCGGTAGCCCGTGAGTTCCAAGGTGCCCGCCGGTTCCTCGGGGGCCCTGTGAGAAGGGGATGGACGATGGTGCGGTGGTGCTGCCGCCCCGTCCTGCTAGCCCTCCGGGCGGCCCCGGCTCCGCATCCGCCGACCGGCCGGGCGTCCCGGGGCGCGTCGGAGCGGCTGCGCGGCGTGCCGGCTCTGCCGGCGTGAAGCCGTTGGAGCAGCTCTCCGGGGACGCGGCCCCGCTCGCTCGCTCGCCCGCGGAGCCCGGCGTCTGCCGCCCAATCCGCCGGGCCCCGGCTCCGGGGACGCCGGGGCCCCGGCTCCGCATCCGCCGACCGGCCGGGCGTCCCGGGGCGCGTCGGAGCGGCTGCGCGGCGTGCCGGCTCTGCCGGCGTGAAGCCGTTGGAGCAGCTCTCCGGGGACGCGGCCCCGCTCGCTCGCTCGCCCGCGGAGCCCGGCGTCTGCCGCCCAATCCGCCGGGCCCCGGCTCCGGGGACGCCGGGGCCCCGGCTCCGCATCCGCCGACCGGCCGGGCGTCCCGGGGCGCGTCGGAGCGGCTGCGCGGCGTGCCGGCTCTGCCGGCGTGAAGCCGTTGGAGCAGCTCTCCGGGGACGCGGCCCCGCTCGCTCGCTCGCCCGCGGAGCCCGGCGTCTGCCGCCCAATCCGCCGGGCCCCGGCTCCGCATCCGCCGACCGGCCGGGCGTCCCGGGGCGCGTCGGAGCGGCTGCGCGGCGTGCCGGCTCTGCCGGCGTGAAGCCGTTGGAGCAGCTCTCCGGGGACGCGGCCCCGCTCGCTCGCTCGCCCGCGGAGCCCGGCGTCTGCCGCCCAATCCGCCGGGCCCCGGCTCCGCATCCGCCGACCGGCCGGGCGTCCCGGGGCGCGTCGGAGCGGCTGCGCGGCGTGCCGGCTCTGCCGGCGTGAAGCCGTTGGAGCAGCTCTCCGGGGACGCGGCCCCGCTCGCTCGCTCGCCCGCGGAGCCCGGCGTCTGCCGCCCAATCCGCCGGGCCCCGGCCCGGCTCCGCATCCGCCGACCGGCCGGGCGTCCCGGGGCGCGTCGGAGCGGCTGCGCGGCGTGCCGGCTCTGCCGGCGTGAAGCCGTTGGAGCAGCTCTCCGGGGACGCGGCCCCGCTCGCTCGCTCGCCCGCGGAGCCCGGCGTCTGCCGCCCAATCCGCCGGGCCCCGGCTCCGCATCCGCCGACCGGCCGGGCGTCCCGGGGCGCGTCGGAGCGGCTGCGCGGCGTGCCGGCTCTGCCGGCGTGAAGCCGTTGGAGCAGCTCTCCGGGGACGCGGCCCCGCTCGCTCGCTCGCCCGCGGAGCCCGGCGTCTGCCGCCCAATCCGCCGGGCCCCGGCTCCGCATCCGCCGACCGGCCGGGCGTCCCGGGGCGCGTCGGAGCGGCTGCGCGGCGTGCCGGCTCTGCCGGCGTGAAGCCGTTGGAGCAGCTCTCCGGGGACGCGGCCCCGCTCGCTCGCTCGCCCGCGGAGCCCGGCGTCTGCCGCCCAATCCGCCGGGCCCCGGCTCCGCATCCGCCGACCGGCCGGGCGTCCCGGGGCGCGTCGGAGCGGCTGCGCGGCGTGCCGGCTCTGCCGGCGTGAAGCCGTTGGAGCAGCTCTCCGGGGACGCGGCCCCGCTCGCTCGCTCGCCCGCGGAGCCCGGCGTCTGCCGCCCAATCCGCCGGGCCCCGGCTCCGGGGACGCCGGGGCCCCGGCTCCGCATCCGCCGACCGGCCGGGCGTCCCGGGGCGCGTCGGAGCGGCTGCGCGGCGTGCCGGCTCTGCCGGCGTGAAGCCGTTGGAGCAGCTCTCCGGGGACGCGGCCCCGCTCGCTCGCTCGCCCGCGGAGCCCGGCGTCTGCCGCCCAATCCGCCGGGCCCCGGCTCCGCATCCGCCGACCGGCCGGGCGTCCCGGGGCGCGTCGGAGCGGCTGCGCGGCGTGCCGGCTCTGCCGGCGTGAAGCCGTTGGAGCAGCTCTCCGGGGACGCGGCCCCGCTCGCTCGCTCGCCCGCGGAGCCCGGCGTCTGCCGCCCAATCCGCCGGGCCCCGGCTCCGCATCCGCCGACCGGCCGGGCGTCCCGGGGCGCGTCGGAGCGGCTGCGCGGCGTGCCGGCTCTGCCGGCGTGAAGCCGTTGGAGCAGCTCTCCGGGGACGCGGCCCCGCTCGCTCGCTCGCCCGCGGAGCCCGGCGTCTGCCGCCCAATCCGCCGGGCCCCGGCTCCGGGGACGCCGGGCCCTGGCTCCGCATCCGCCGACCGGCCGGGCGTCCCGGGGCGCGTCGGAGCGGCTGCGCGGCGTGCCGGCTCTGCCGGCGTGAAGCCGTTGGAGCAGCTCTCCGTGGACGCGGCCCCGCTCGCTCGCTCTCCCGCGGAGCCCGGCGTCTGCCGCCCAATCCGCCGGGTTGGTGGCCAAGCGTTACCGAGTAGACCTTTTGTCTGCGGTACGTACACGCCGATAGCATCGTTGACGTCTGTTACATAGAGCGAGCACCTGTGCCGTGGTCGGCTGCCCGTTCTGCCCACCTCCGTTGCTGTGGTCGGCCGCCAGGCCTACGCGCTTCCGCGTCCGTCGCTGGCCGCCAGGTCTACCCACCTCCGTGGCGGTGGTCGGTCGCCAGATCTACCCCGTTCCGCGACCGGGGTTGGCTGCCAGGTGTACACGCTTCCGCGGCGATGGTCGACCTCCGGGTCTACCCGCTTCCGCGGCCGTCGGTGGCCGCCAGGTCTACCCACCTCCGGGGCGGTGGTCGGCCGCCAGGTCTACCCGTTTCCGTGTCACGCTGCCGTTGTCGGTAGGCCGGCTGCGCGCCCTGTCGCTTCCGTCGCGTCCGGCGTGAAGAGCGGACAGGTCTACCCAGCTTCTTTGGACTTTGCTCCTGCGTGACACGGTAGCTGTGTTGTCCGCAGCACTGCCGCGGAGCTGTCGAAGGGGTCGCTGTTTTGCGCTGCCTCCAGTTACCTCATCGTAAAGGTCGGCGTCGCTGGCGCGCCTCCCCGGT
Source organism: Tyto alba (assembly GCF_018691265.1). Lineage (NCBI taxonomy): Eukaryota > Metazoa > Chordata > Aves > Strigiformes > Tytonidae > Tyto > Tyto alba. The sequence goes on from NW_024881271.1 coordinate 133,194, forward strand.
AATGCGCCGCACTGCTTTTTTACTGCCTATACGCCGGGACGTTCGATTCCGTATAGTAGGGGCAAGCGGCGAGGCCCCAAAAGGGCAATCGTGTTTCACGCTCAAAGAGGTCATGTGGGCCGCCCGGTGAAGTGGGGCGCTGGGCGGCCTTTCTCGCGGTGGTTCCCTCGGCGGTTCGGCACGGCCATCTCCCGGTGCTTTCCACAATCAAGTCAGCCCGGAAACTTATGCGTGCTCTAGAACGGAAGGATCTGCAGGCATGCTCCGGGGGCCGTTGCCGGCTGGTTGGAACTCTCCAGCCAGGTGTCGAGGGGAAGAGCAAACGGTGACAAAAGACCGGCGGTGGTCGCCGGCACTCGAACGCTGTGAGAGCTGGAGGGTGGACGAGCCGATGGTGGCTTCCCCTCAGCGGGATCCCGATGACGGCAAGGGAGAGTGCCGGCAGGCAGTCGGGGGCAGCGGTGCCCTGCGAGGTCCCAGGCTGCCGGCACCGCTCGAGGGCCCCGCGACGGGGGCGGACGGCGGTGGGAGCGCCCACCTCGTCGCCCCCTTTTCTCCGGCCTTAAGCCGGAGCCCGTGGAAGCGGGCATTGGGCGGCTGCCGGTCGCGGTGACCGGCGGCCGTAGCAGGCGGCCGTGGGGCGGGTCTCAAGCCTGCCGCGGCAGCCCCGCGAGGGGCCCGATGACGGCAAGGGAGAGTGCCGGCAGGCAGTCGGGGGCAGCGGTGCCCTGCGAGGTCCCAGGCTGCCGGCACCGCTCGAGGGCCCCGCGACGGGGGCGGACGGCGGTGGGAGCGCCCACCTCGTCGCCCCCTTTTCTCCGGCCTTAAGCCGGAGCCCGTGGAAGCGGGCATTGGGCGGCTGCCGGTCGCGGTGACCGGCGGCCGTAGCAGGCGGCCGTGGGGCGGGTCTCAAGCCTGCCGCGGCAGCCCCGCGAGGGGCCCGATGACGGCAAGGGAGAGTGCCGGCAGGCAGTCGGGGGCAGCGGTGCCCTGCGAGGTCCCAGGCTGCCGGCACCGCTCGAGGGCCCCGCGACGGGGGCGGACGGCGGTGGGAGCGCCCACCTCGTCGCCCCCTTTTCTCCGGCCTTAAGCCGGAGCCCGTGGAAGCGGGCATTGGGCGGCTGCCGGTCGCGGTGACCGGCGGCCGTAGCAGGCGGCCGTGGGGCGGGTCTCAAGCCTGCCGCGGCTTGCCACCTAGGGCCCGATGATGGCGCGGAGAGGCGGCGGCGCCTCCATCCGCTTTTTTTCCGAGTCTGTGCCATACGCGGGAGGCCTGTGGTGTCCGGCCTGCCCCAGCGTCCGTGGCTGCCGGAGGGCTCTGTTAAAAGGTCTGCGCAGCAGGGGCGAGGTGGCGGCACCTCGTCCTTCCCTCTTCGGCCCTAAGCTGGAGAGCCCCAGAGGTGGGGGTAGAGCTCGGTGGCTGGCCGCGGTGGCTGGCTGCTGGATGCAGGTGGCCGGGGACTGTGAAGCCTTCAGCGGCTTTCTCCGGCCGCCGAGAGCCCGGTGATGGTGTGAGACGAGGCGGCGGCGCCTCCGTCCCGTTTTTTTCCCAGCAAAGGGCACACGCGGGAGGTCTGTGGTGTCTGGCCTGCCCTGGCGTCCCTGGTCGCCGGAGGGCTCCATGGAAAAGTCTGCGCAGTAGGGGTGAGGTGGCGGCACCTTGTCCTTTTTCCGTCCGATCCTAAGCTGGAGCCCCTGAGGTGGGGGTAGAGCACGTCAAACTGGTCCGCAGTGGCCGGTGCCTTTTGCGTTTTGTTTGCACGTGGGGCAAGCGGTGCCCCGCAGAGTGTCCCAAGACCGGTGGCCA
>NW_024881271.1:150000-162500 GCF_018691265.1 Tyto alba
GGGTAGACTTGTCCTCCCGTAAGCGCTGCACTGGGTAGACCTGTTCGCCCCTGCCACGGGTGCACTGGGTAGACCTGTTCGTCCCTGCCCCGAGTGCAATGGGTAGACTTGTCCTCCCGTAAGGGGTGCACTGGGTAGACCTGTTCGCCCCTGCCACGGGTGCACTGGGTAGACCTGTTCGTCCGTGCCCCGAGTGCACGGGGTAGACTTGTCCTCCCGTAAGCGCTGCACTGGGTAGACCTGTTCGCCCCTGCCACGGGTGACCTGGGTAGACCTGTTCGTCCCTGCCCCGAGTGCACGGGGTAGACTTGTCCTCCCGTAAGCGCTGCACTGGGTAGACGTGTCCTGCCGTTACTGGTGCACTGGGTAGACCTGTTCGCCCCTGCCCCGAACGCACTGGGTAGACTTGTCCTCCCGTAAGCGCTGCACTGGGTAGACTTGTCCTCCCGTTACTGGTGCACTGGGTAGACCTGTTCGCCCCTGCCCCGAGTCAATGGGTAGACTTGTCCTCCCGTAAGCGGTGCACTGGGTAGACCTGTTCGCCCCTGCCACGGGTGCACTGGGTAGACCTGTTCGTCCGTGCCCCGAGTGCACGGGGTAGACTTGTCCTCCCGTAAGCGCTGCACTGGGTAGACCTGTTCGCCCCTGCCACGGGTGACCGGGGTAGACCTGTTCGTCCCTGCCCCGCGTGCAATGGGTAGACTTGTCCTCCCGTAAGCGCTGCACTGGGTAGACTTGTCCTCCCGTTACTGGTGCAATGGGTAGACCTGTTCGCCCCTGCCTCGAGTGCAATGGGTAGACTTGTCCTCCCGTAAGCGCTGCACTGGGTAGACTTGTCCTCCCGTAAGCGCTGCACTGGGTAGACCTGTTCGCCCCTGCCACGGGTGCACTGGGTAGACCTGTTCGTCCCTGCCCCGAGTGCACGGGGTAGACTTGTCCTCCCGTAAGCGCTGCACTGGGTAGACGTGTCCTGCCGTTCTGGTGCACTGGGTAGACCTGTTCGCCCCTGCCCCGAACGCACTGGGTAGACTTGTCCTCCCGTAAGCGCTGCACTGGGTAGACTTGTCCTCCCGTTACTGGTGCACTGGGTAGACCTGTTCGCCCCTGCCCGAGTGCAATGGGTAGACTTGTCCTCCCGTAAGCGGTGCACTGGGTAGACCTGTTCGCCCCTGCCCCGAGTGCACGGGGTAGACTTGTCCTCCCGTAAGCGCTGCACTGGGTAGACGTGTCCTGCCGTTACTGGTGCACTGGGTAGACCTGTTCGCCCCTGCCCCGAACGCACTGGGTAGACTTGTCCTCCCGTAAGCGCTGCACTGGGTAGACTTGTCCTCCCGTTACTGGTGCACTGGGTAGACCTGTTCGCCCCTGCCCCGAGTGCAATGGGTAGACTTGTCCTCCCGTAAGCGGTGCACTGGGTAGACCTGTTCGCCCCTGCCACGGGTGCACTGGGTAGACCTGTTCGTCCCTGCCCCGAGTGCACGGGGTAGACTTGTCCTCCCGTAAGCGGTGCACGGGGTAGACTTGTCCTCCCGTTACTGGTGCACTGGGTAGACCTGTTCGCCCCTGCCCCGAACGCACTGGGTAGACTTGTCCTCCCGTAAGCGCTGCACTGGGTAGACTTGTCCTCCCGTTACTGGTGCACTGGGTAGACCTGTTCGCCCCTGCCCCGAGTGCAATGGGTAGACTTGTCCTCCCGTAAGCGGTGCACTGGGTAGACCTGTTCGCCCCTGCCACGGGTGCACTGGGTAGACCTGTTCGTCCGTGCCCCGAGTGCACGGGGTAGACTTGTCCTCCCGTAAGCGCTGCACTGGGTAGACGTGTCCTGCCGTTACTGGTGCACTGGGTAGACCTGTTCGCCATTGCCCCGAGTGCAATGGGTAGACTTGTCCTCCCGTAAGCGGTGCAGTGGGTAGACCTGTTCGTCCCTGCCCCGAGTGCACGGGGCAGACCTGTTCGTCCCTGCCACGGGTGCAATGGGTAGACTTGTCCTCCCGTAACCGGTGCAATGGGTAGACCTGTCCTCCCGTAACGGATGCAATGGGTAGACCTGATCGTCCCTGCCCCGGGTTCACGGGGTAGACCTGTTCGTCCCTGCCCCGAGTGCACGGGGTAGACCTGTTCGTCCCTGCCCCGAGTGCAATGGGTAGACTTGTCCTCCCGTAAGCGGTGCACTGGGTAGACCTGTTCGTCCCTGCCCCGAGTGCACGGGGTAGACTTGTCCTCCCGTAAGCGGTGCACCGGGTAGACCTGTTCTTCCCTGCCCCGGGTGCAATGGGTAGACTTGTCCTCCCATAAGCGGTGCACCGGGTAGACCTGTTCGTCCCTGCCCCGAGTGCACGGGGTAGACTTGTCCTCCCGTAAGCGGTGCACTGGGTAGACCTGTTCGTCCCTGCCCCGAGTGCACGGGGTAGACTTGTCCTCCCGTAAGCGGTGCACTGGGTAGACCTGTTCGCCCCTGCCACGGGTGCACTGGGTAGACCTGTTCGTCCGTGCCCCGAGTGCACGGGGTAGACTTGTCCTCCCGTAAGCGCTGCACTGGGTAGACCTGTTCGCCCCTGCCACGGGTGACCTGGGTAGACCTGTTCGTCCCTGCCCCGAGTGCACGGGGTAGACTTGTCCTCCCGTAAGCGGTGCACTGGGTAGACCTGTTCGTCCCTGCCCCGAGTGCACGGGGTAGACTTGTCCTCCCGTAAGCGGTGCACTGGGTAGACCTGTTCGCCCCTGCCACGGGTGCACTGGGTAGACCTGTTCGTCCGTGCCCCGAGTGCACGGGGTAGACTTGTCCTCCCGTAAGCGCTGCACTGGGTAGACCTGTTCGCCCCTGCCACGGGTGCACTGGGTAGACCTGTTCGTCCGTGCCCCGAGTGCACGGGGTAGACTTGTCCTCCCGTAAGCGCTGCACTGGGTAGACCTGTTCGCCCCTGCCACGGGTGCACTGGGTAGACCTGTTCGTCCGTGCCCCGAGTGCACGGGGTAGACTTGTCCTCCCGTAAGCGCTGCACTGGGTAGACCTGTTCGCCCCTGCCACGGGTGACCTGGGTAGACCTGTTCGTCCCTGCCCCGAGTGCACGGGGTAGACTTGTCCTCCCGTAAGCGTGCACCGGGTAGACCTGTTCGTCCCTGCCCCGAGTGCACGGGGTAGACTTGTCCTCCCGTAAGCGGTGCACTGGGTAGACCTGTTCGCCCCTGCCACGGGTGCACTGGGTAGACCTGTTCGTCCGTGCCCCGAGTGCACGGGGTAGACTTGTCCTCCCGTAAGCGCTGCACTGGGTAGACCTGTTCGCCCCTGCCACGGGTGCACTGGGTAGACCTGTTCGTCCCTGCCCCGAGTGCACGGGGTAGACTTGTCCTCCCGTAAGCGGTGCACTGGGTAGACCTGTTCGTCCCTGCCCCGAGTGCACGGGGTAGACTTGTCCTCCCGTAAGCGGTGCACTGGGTAGACCTGTTCGCCCCTGCCACGGGTGCACTGGGTAGACCTGTTCGTCCGTGCCCCGAGTGCACGGGGTAGACTAGTCCTCCCGTAAGCGCTGCACTGGGTAGACCTGTTCGCCCCTGCCACGGGTGCACTGGGTAGACCTGTTCGTCCGTGCCCCGAGTGCACGGGGTAGACTTGTCCTCCCGTAAGCGCTGCACTGGGTAGACCTGTTCGCCCCTGCCACGGGTGCACTGGGTAGACCTGTTCGTCCCTGCCCCGAGTGCAATGGGTAGACTTGTCCTCCCGTAAGGGGTGCACTGGGTAGACCTGTTCGCCCCTGCCACGGGTGCACTGGGTAGACCTGTTCGTCCGTGCCCCGAGTGCACGGGGTAGACTTGTCCTCCCGTAAGCGCTGCACTGGGTAGACCTGTTCGCCCCTGCCACGGGTGACCTGGGTAGACCTGTTCGTCCCTGCCCCGAGTGCACGGGGTAGACTTGTCCTCCCGTAAGCGCTGCACTGGGTAGACGTGTCCTGCCGTTACTGGTGCACTGGGTAGACCTGTTCGCCCCTGCCCCGAACGCACTGGGTAGACTTGTCCTCCCGTAAGCGCTGCACTGGGTAGACTTGTCCTCCCGTTACTGGTGCACTGGGTAGACCTGTTCGCCCCTGCCCCGAGTCAATGGGTAGACTTGTCCTCCCGTAAGCGGTGCACTGGGTAGACCTGTTCGCCCCTGCCACGGGTGCACTGGGTAGACCTGTTCGTCCGTGCCCCGAGTGCACGGGGTAGACTTGTCCTCCCGTAAGCGCTGCACTGGGTAGACCTGTTCGCCCCTGCCACGGGTGACCGGGGTAGACCTGTTCGTCCCTGCCCCGCGTGCAATGGGTAGACTTGTCCTCCCGTAAGCGCTGCACTGGGTAGACTTGTCCTCCCGTTACTGGTGCAATGGGTAGACCTGTTCGCCCCTGCCTCGAGTGCAATGGGTAGACTTGTCCTCCCGTAAGCGCTGCACTGGGTAGACTTGTCCTCCCGTAAGCGCTTCACTGGGTAGACCTGTTCGCCCCTGCCACGGGTGCACTGGGTAGACCTGTTCGTCCCTGCCCCGAGTGCACGGGGTAGACTTGTCCTCCCGTAAGCGCTGCACTGGGTAGACGTGTCCTGCCGTTACTGGTGCACTGGGTAGACCTGTTCGCCCCTGCCCCGAACGCACTGGGTAGACTTGTCCTCCCGTAAGCGCTGCACTGGGTAGACTTGTCCTCCCGTTACTGGTGCACTGGGTAGACCTGTTCGCCCCTGCCCCGAGTGCAATGGGTAGACTTGTCCTCCCGTAAGCGGTGCACTGGGTAGACCTGTTCGCCCCTGCCACGGGTGCACTGGGTAGACCTGTTCGTCCCTGCCCCGAGTGCACGGGGTAGACTTGTCCTCCCGTAAGCGCTGCACTGGGTAGACGTGTCCTGCCGTTACTGGTGCACTGGGTAGACCTGTTCGCCCCTGCCCCGAACGCACTGGGTAGACTTGTCCTCCCGTAAGCGCTGCACTGGGTAGACTTGTCCTCCCGTTACTGGTGCACTGGGTAGACCTGTTCGCCCCTGCCCCGAGTGCAATGGGTAGACTTGTCCTCCCGTAAGCGGTGCACTGGGTAGACCTGTTCGCCCCTGCCACGGGTGCACTGGGTAGACCTGTTCGTCCCTGCCCCGAGTGCACGGGGTAGACTTGTCCTCCCGTAAGCGGTGCACGGGGTAGACTTGTCCTCCCGTTACTGGTGCACTGGGTAGACCTGTTCGCCCCTGCCCCGAACGCACTGGGTAGACTTGTCCTCCCGTAAGCGCTGCACTGGGTAGACTTGTCCTCCCGTTACTGGTGCACTGGGTAGACCTGTTCGCCCCTGCCCCGAGTGCAATGGGTAGACTTGTCCTCCCGTAAGCGGTGCACTGGGTAGACCTGTTCGCCCCTGCCACGGGTGCACTGGGTAGACCTGTTCGTCCCTGCCCCGAGTGCACGGGGTAGACTTGTCCTCCCGTAAGCGCTGCACTGGGTAGACGTGTCCTGCCGTTACTGGTGCACTGGGTAGACCTGTTCGCCCCTGCCCCGAGTGCAATGGGTAGACTTGTCCTCCCGTAAGCGGTGCAGTGGGTAGACCTGTTCGTCCCTGCCCCGAGTGCACGGGGCAGACCTGTTCGTCCCTGCCACGGGTGCAATGGGTAGACTTGTCCTCCCGTAACCGGTGCAATGGGTAGACCTGTCCTCCCGTAACGGATGCAATGGGTAGACCTGATCGTCCCTGCCCCGGGTTCACGGGGTAGACCTGTTCGTCCCTGCCCCGAGTGCACGGGGTAGACCTGTTCGTCCCTGCCCCGAGTGCAATGGGTAGACTTGTCCTCCCGTAAGCGCTGCACTGGGTAGACCTGTTCGTCCCTGCCACGGGTGCAATGGGTAGACCTGTCCTCCCGTAACCAGTGCAATGGGTAGACCTGTCCTCCCGTCACCGGTGCAATGGGTAGACCTGTTCGTCCCTGCCCCGAGTGCACGGGGTAGACCTGTCCTCCCGTAACTGATGCAATGGGCAGACCTGTCCTCCCGTAAGCGGTGCACTGGGTAGACCTGTTCGTCCCTGTCCCGGTTGCAAGGGATAGACTTGTCCTCCCGTTCCCCTTGCGCTAGGGGTAGTCTTTTTCTCCTCTACCCCGTGCGCCAGGGGTAGACTTGTCCCTGCCCCAGGCCCGAAAGCGCACCGCCGCTCGCTGCCCCAAGGAGGCGAGCGTGCCCGGGCCTGCAAGTAAGGCCGTGCGTGCCTGCCTCCCACGTCAGCCCTCTGGTGGCCTCCCTGGTGGACGCCACCTCCCGGATGGCCCGCTCCTGCCGGGCCGCTCCCCAAACACGGCCTTGGCGCCAGACCGCCCGCCCCGACCGCTCCCGCACGCAGGCGCACGTGCCCGGGCCTGCACGCCGGTCCGTGCACGCTTGCCTCACATGGCAGGCCCCAGGTGGTCTCCCTGGTCGACGCCACCTCCAGGATGGCCCGCTCCTGCCGGGCCGCTCCCCAAACACGGCCCTGGCGCCAGACCGCCTGCCCCGACCGCTCTCGCACGCAGGCACACGTGCCCGGGCCGGCACGCCGGTCCGTGCACGCTTGCCACCCACAGCAGGCCTCTGGTGTTCTCCCTGGTCGACGCCACCTCCAGGATGGCCCGCTCCTGCCGGGCCGCTCCCCAAACACGGCCCTGGCGCCAAACCGCCCGCCCCGACCGCTCCCGCACGCAGGCGCACGTGCCCGGGCCTGCACGCCGGTCCATGCACGCTTGCCACCCACATGCAGGCCTCTGGTGTTCTCCCTGGTCGACGCCACCTCCAGGATGGCCCGCTCCTGCCGGGCCGCTCCCCAAACACGGCCCTGGCGCCAGACCGCCTGCCCCGACCGCTCCCGCACGCAGGCGCACGTGCCTGGGTCTGCACACCGGTCTGTGCACGCTTGCCTCACATGGCAGGCCCCGGGTGGTCTCCCTGGTCGACGCCACCTCCAGGATGGCCCGCTCCTGCTTATTGTCTTGCACTAAAAACACACTTAATATCTCGTGGGGGGGTGGTGCTGGTGGTGGGGAGATGACACCCCCAACCTCGAACCCTGCCCAGACGTGAGAAACAGGTATGCTTATAATTCGGGGGGGTGGTAAGAAATAGAAGAAAGGAAAAAAAAAAAAAAAAAAAAAGCAAAACAGAACAAAAAAAAAAACCCAAAACAACAAAAAAAAAATCCCCCCCCGCCAAATACCTCCAAACCCCCCCCCCCCAAATAACAAACCCAAACCAAAAGAAACAGATCATTTCGTGTGCCCGTCCCCCCCCACCACCCCCCCCCGCACCTTCCGTGCACCACCACCCTCACTCACCCCGTAGATCATGGAGCAGCAGCTAGGTCTATCCGTCTCCGGGGCGAGTGGAGGCCGCCAGGTCTACCCGCCTCTGGGGCCGTCCAGGGCCTGCAGGTCTACCCGCCTCCGGGGCGTGCAGCAGCCGCCAGGAGTCTCCGGTGGGGCGGCCGTCCGTGGCCGTCACGTCGACCCGGCTTCCTGGAACAGGGTAGACGTGTTGTCCGCAGCACTTCCGACGAGCTGTCGAAGGGGTCGCTGTTTCGCGCTGCCTCCAGTTACCTCATCGTAAAAGTGGGCGTCGCTGGCGCGCCTCGCCGGTAGGGCGCCACGCTGCGCTTTCCCTATCCGTACGCTGGGACGCTCCAGCCCGTATATAGGGGAGAGCGGTGAGCCGGCTCCGGGGCATGGGCGGTGAGCGGGCACGGACGGCATACGGCTCGGCCAGAGAAGTGGGGCGCTGGGCGGCCGTTCTCGTGGTGGTTCCCCTGGAGGTTCGGCACGGACGCCTCACGTTGCTTCCAGGATCGAGGCAGCCCAGAGCGAGCCGGGAGCTATGAAGCCAAGGGAGCTGCAGGAGAGCTCCGGGCTGGCGAGATGGCTCTAGCCGGGAGCCGAGGGTCAGGGCGGGATCGACCGGCGGCGGTCGCCGGCCCTCGAACGCTGGAAGACCGGAGGGAGTCGAGCCACCGTTGGCTTGCCCCACGGCCCCCGAGGGCCCCGTGAAGGCACAAGCGGGCCCGCTAGCATGTAGTCGGAGCGGCGGTAGCCCGTGAGTTCCAAGGTGCCCGCCGGTTCCTCGGGGGCCCTGTGAGAAGGGGATGGACGATGGTGCGGTGGTGCTGCCGCCCCGTCCTGCTAGCCCTCCGGGCGGCCCCGGCTCCGCATCCGCCGACCGGCCGGGCGTCCCGGGGCGCGTCGGAGCGGCTGCGCGGCGTGCCGGCTCTGCCGGCGTGAAGCCGTTGGAGCAGCTCTCCGGGGACGCGGCCCCGCTCGCTCGCTCGCCCGCGGAGCCCGGCGTCTGCCGCCCAATCCGCCGGGCCCCGGCTCCGGGGACGCCGGGGCCCCGGCTCCGCATCCGCCGACCGGCCGGGCGTCCCGGGGCGCGTCGGAGCGGCTGCGCGGCGTGCCGGCTCTGCCGGCGTGAAGCCGTTGGAGCAGCTCTCCGGGGACGCGGCCCCGCTCGCTCGCTCGCCCGCGGAGCCCGGCGTCTGCCGCCCAATCCGCCGGGCCCCGGCTCCGCATCCGCCGACCGGCCGGGCGTCCCGGGGCGCGTCGGAGCGGCTGCGCGGCGTGCCGGCTCTGCCGGCGTGAAGCCGTTGGAGCAGCTCTCCGGGGACGCGGCCCCGCTCGCTCGCTCGCCCGCGGAGCCCGGCGTCTGCCGCCCAATCCGCCGGGCCCCGGCTCCGCATCCGCCGACCGGCCGGGCGTCCCGGGGCGCGTCGGAGCGGCTGCGCGGCGTGCCGGCTCTGCCGGCGTGAAGCCGTTGGAGCAGCTCTCCGGGGACGCGGCCCCGCTCGCTCGCTCGCCCGCGGAGCCCGGCGTCTGCCGCCCAATCCGCCGGGCCCCGGCTCCGCATCCGCCGACCGGCCGGGCGTCCCGGGGCGCGTCGGAGCGGCTGCGCGGCGTGCCGGCTCTGCCGGCGTGAAGCCGTTGGAGCAGCTCTCCGGGGACGCGGCCCCGCTCGCTCGCTCGCCCGCGGAGCCCGGCGTCTGCCGCCCAATCCGCCGGGCCCCGGCTCCGCATCCGCCGACCGGCCGGGCGTCCCGGGGCGCGTCGGAGCGGCTGCGCGGCGTGCCGGCTCTGCCGGCGTGAAGCCGTTGGAGCAGCTCTCCGGGAACGCGGCCCCGCTCGCTCGCTCGCCCGCGGAGCCCGGCGTCTGCCGCCCAATCCGCCGGGCCCCGGCTCCGCATCCGCCGACCGGCCGGGCGTCCCGGGGCGCGTCGGAGCGGCTGCGCGGCGTGCCGGCTCTGCCGGCGTGAAGCCGTTGGAGCAGCTCTCCGGGGACGCGGCCCCGCTCGCTCGCTCGCCCGCGGAGCCCGGCGTCTGCCGCCCAATCCGCCGGGCCCCGGCTCCGCATCCGCCGACCGGCCGGGCGTCCCGGGGCGCGTCGGAGCGGCTGCGCGGCGTGCCGGCTCTGCCGGCGTGAAGCCGTTGGAGCAGCTCTCCGGGGACGCGGCCCCGCTCGCTCGCTCGCCCGCGGAGCCCGGCGTCTGCCGCCCAATCCGCCGGGCCCCGGCTCCGCATCCGCCGACCGGCCGGGCGTCCCGGGGCGCGTCGGAGCGGCTGCGCGGCGTGCCGGCTCTGCCGGCGTGAAGCCGTTGGAGCAGCTCTCCGGGGACGCGGCCCCGCTCGCTCGCTCGCCCGCGGAGCCCGGCGTCTGCCGCCCAATCCGCCGGGCCCCGGCTCCGCATCCGCCGACCGGCCGGGCGTCCCGGGGCGCGTCGGAGCGGCTGCGCGGCGTGCCGGCTCTGCCGGCGTGAAGCCGTTGGAGCAGCTCTCCGGGGACGCGGCCCCGCTCGCTCGCTCGCCCGCGGAGCCCGGCGTCTGCCGCCCAATCCGCCGGGCTCCGGCTCCGCATCCGCCGACCGGCCGGGCGTCCCGGGGCGCGTCGGAGCGGCTGCGCGGCGTGCCGGCTCTGCCGGCGTGAAGCCGTTGGAGCAGCTCTCCGGGGACGCGGCCCCGCTCGCTCGCTCTCCCGCGGAGCCCGGCGTCTGCCGCCCAATCCGCCGGGTTGGTGGCCAAGCGTTACCGAGCAGACCTTTTGTCTGCGGTACGTACACGCCGATAGCATCGTTGACGTCTGTTACATAGAGCGAGCACCTGTGCCGTGGTCGGCTGCCCGTTCTGCCCACCTCCGTTGCTGTGGTCGGCCGCCAGGCCTACGCGCTTCCGCGTCCGTCGCTGGCCGCCAGGTCTACCCACCTCCGTGGCGGTGGTCGGTCGCCAGATCTACCCCGTTCCGCGACCGGGGTTGGCTGCCAGGTGTACACGCTTCCGCGGCGATGGTCGACCTCCGGGTCTACCCGCTTCCGCGGCCGTCGGTGGCCGCCAGGTCTACCCACCTCCGGGGCGGTGGTCGGCCGCCAGGTCTACCCGTTTCCGTGTCACGCTGCCGTTGTCGGTAGGCCGGCTGCGCGCCCTGTCGCTTCCGTCGCGTCCGGCGTGAAGAGCGGACAGGTCTACCCAGCTTCTTTGGACTTTGCTCCTGCGTGACACGGTAGCTGTGTTGTCCGCAGCACTGCCGCGGAGCTGTCGAAGGGGTCGCTGTTTTGCGCTGCCTCCAGTTACCTCATCGTAAAGGTCGGCGTCGCTGGCGCGCCTCCCCGGTAATGCGCCGCACTGCTTTTTTACTGCCTATACGCCGGGACGTTCGATTCCGTATAGTAGGGGCAAGCGGCGAGGCCCCAAAAGGGCAATCGTGTTTCACGCTCAAAGAGGTCATGTGGGCCGCCCGGTGAAGTGGGGCGCTGGGCGGCCTTTCTCGCGGTGGTTCCCTCGGCGGTTCGGCACGGCCATCTCCCGGTGCTTTCCACAATCAAGTCAGCCCGGAAACTTATGCGTGCTCTAGAACGGAAGGATCTGCAGGCATGCTCCGGGGGCCGTTGCCGGCTGGTTGGAACTCTCCAGCCAGGTGTCGAGGGGAAGAGCAAACGGTGACAAAAGACCGGCGGTGGTCGCCGGCACTCGAACGCTGTGAGAGCTGGAGGGTGGACGAGCCGATGGTGGCTTCCCCTCAGCGGGATCCCGATGACGGCAAGGGAGAGTGCCGGCAGGCAGTCGGGGGCAGCGGTGCCCTGCGAGGTCCCAGGCTGCCGGCACCGCTCGAGGGCCCCGCGACGGGGGCGGACGGCGGTGGGAGCGCCCACCTCGTCGCCCCCTTTTCTCCGGCCTTAAGCCGGAGCCCGTGGAAGCGGGCATTGGGCGGCTGCCGGTCGCGGTGACCGGCGGCCGTAGCAGGCGGCCGTGGGGCGGGTCTCAAGCCTGCCGCGGCAGCCCCGCGAGGGGCCCGATGACGGCAAGGGAGAGTGCCGGCAGGCAGTCGGGGGCAGCGGTGCCCTGCGAGGTCCCAGGCTGCCGGCACCGCTCGAGGGCCCCGCGACGGGGGCGGACGGCGGTGGGAGCGCCCACCTCGTCGCCCCCTTTTCTCCGGCCTTAAGCCGGAGCCCGTGGAAGCGGGCATTGGGCGGCTGCCGGTCGCGGTGACCGGCGGCCGTAGCAGGCGGCCGTGGGGCGGGTCTCAAGCCTGCCGCGGCAGCCCCGCGAGGGGCCCGATGACGGCAAGGGAGAGTGCCGGCAGGCAGTCGGGGGCAGCGGTGCCCTGCGAGGTCCCAGGCTGCCGGCACCGCTCGAGGGCCCCGCGACGGGGGCGGACGGCGGTGGGAGCGCCCACCTCGTCGCCCCCTTTTCTCCGGCCTTAAGCCGGAGCCCGTGGAAGCGGGCATTGGGCGGCTGCCGGTCGCGGTGACCGGCGGCCGTAGCAGGCGGCCGTGGGGCGGGTCTCAAGCCTGCCGCGGCTTGCCACCTAGGGCCCGATGATGGCGCGGAGAGGCGGCGGCGCCTCCATCCGCTTTTTTTCCGAGTCTGTGCCATACGCGGGAGGCCTGTGGTGTCCGGCCTGCCCCAGCGTCCGTGGCTGCCGGAGGGCTCTGTTAAAAGGTCTGCGCAGCAGGGGCGAGGTGGCGGCACCTCGTCCTTCCCTCTTCGGCCCTAAGCTGGAGAGCCCCAGAGGTGGGGGTAGAGCTCGGTGGCTGGCCGCGGTGGCTGGCTGCTGGATGCAGGTGGCCGGGGACTGTGAAGCCTTCAGCGGCTTTCTCCGGCCGCCGAGAGCCCGGTGATGGTGTGAGACGAGGCGGCGGCGCCTCCGTCCCGTTTTTTTCCCAGCAAAGGGCACACGCGGGAGGTCTGTGGTGTCTGGCCTGCCCTGGCGTCCCTGGTCGCCGGAGGGCTCCATGGAAAAGTCTGCGCAGTAGGGGTGAGGTGGCGGCACCTTGTCCTTTTTCCGTCCGATCCTAAGCTGGAGCCCCTGAGGTGGGGGTAGAGCACGTCAAACTGGTCCGCAGTGGCCGGTGCCTTTTGCGTTTTGTTTGCACGTGGGGCAAGCGGTGCCCCGCAGAGTGTCCCAAGACCGGTGGCCAGCGGTGGTCGCCGGCACTCGAACGCTGAAAGGCCCGGGGGGGGGGAGATGAGCTTGCCGTGGCTTTCCCCCGGTGCCGTTGA
>NW_024881271.1:180000-200000 GCF_018691265.1 Tyto alba
CCTGTTCGCCCCTGCCCCGAGTGCAATGGGTAGACTTGTCCTCCCGTAAGCGCTGCATTGGGTAGACCTGTTCGCCCCTGCCACGGGTGACCTGGGTAGACCTGTTCGTCCGTGCCCCGAGTGCACGGGGTAGACTTGTCCTCCCGTAAGCGCTGCACTGGGTAGACTTGTCCTCCCGTTACTGGTGCACTGGGTAGACCTGTTCGCCCCTGCCTCGAGTGCAATGGGTAGACTTGTCCTCCCGTAAGCGCTGCACTGGGTAGACTTGTCCTCCCGTTACTGGTGCACTGGGTAGACCTGTTCGCCCCTGCCCCGAGTGCAATGGGTAGACTTGTCCTCCCGTAAGCGCTGCACTGGGTAGACCTGTTCGCCCCTGCCACGGGTGCACTGGGTAGACCTGTTCGTCCCTGCCCCGAGTGCACGGGGTAGACTTGTCCTCCCGTAAGCGGTGCACTGGGTAGACCTGTTCGCCCCTGCCACGGGTGCACTGGGTAGACCTGTTCGTCCCTGCCCCGAGTGCGCGGGGTAGACCTGTCCTCCCGTAAGCGGTGCACTGGGTAGACTTGTCCTCCCGTTACTGGTGCACTGGGTAGACCTGTTCGCCCCTGCCACGGGTGCACTGGGTAGACCTGTTCGTCCCTGCCCCGAGTGCACGGGGTAGACTTGTCCTCCCGTAAGCGGTGCACCGGGTAGACCTCTTCGTCCCTGCCCCGAGTGCACGGGGTAGACTTGTCCTCCCGTAAGCGGTGCACTGGGTAGACCTGTTCGTCCCTGCCCCGAGTGCACGGGGTAGACTTGTCCTCCCGTTACTGGTGCAATGGGTAGACCTGTTCGCCCCTGCCTCGAGTGCAGTGGGTAGACTTGTCCTCCCGTAAGCGGTGCAGTGGGTAGACCTGTTCGTCCCTGCCCCGAGTGCACGGGGCAGACCTGTTCGCCCCTGCCACGGGTGCACTGGGTAGACCTGTTCGTCCCTGCCCCGAGTGCACGGGGTAGACTTGTCCTCCCGTAAGCGGTGCACTGGGTAGACCTGTTCGCCCCTGCCACGGGTGCACTGGGTAGACCTGTTCGTCCCTGCCCCGAGTGCGCGGGGTAGACCTGTCCTCCCGTAAGCGGTGCACTGGGTAGACTTGTCCTCCCGTTACTGGTGCACTGGGTAGACCTGTTCGCCCCTGCCACGGGTGCACTGGGTAGACCTGTTCGTCCCTGCCCCGAGTGCACGGGGTAGACTTGTCCTCCCGTAAGCGGTGCACCGGGTAGACCTCTTCGTCCCTGCCCCGAGTGCACGGGGTAGACTTGTCCTCCCGTAAGCGGTGCACTGGGTAGACCTGTTCGTCCCTGCCCCGAGTGCACGGGGTAGACTTGTCCTCCCGTTACTGGTGCAATGGGTAGACCTGTTCGCCCCTGCCTCGAGTGCAATGGGTAGACTTGTCCTCCCGTAAGCGGTGCAGTGGGTAGACCTGTTCGTCCCTGCCCCGAGTGCACGGGGCAGACCTGTTCGTCCCTGCCACGGGTGCAATGGGTAGACTTGTCCTCCCGTAAGCGGTGCACTCGGTAGACCTGTTCGTCCCTGCCACGGGTGCAATGGGTAGACTTGTCCTCCCGTAACCGGTGCAATGGGTAGACCTGTCCTCCCGTAACGGATGCAATGGGTAGACCTGATCGTCCCAGCCCCGGGTGCACGGGGTAGACTTGTCCTCCCGTAAGCGGTGCACTGGGTAGACCTGTTCGTCCCTGCCCCGAGTGCACGGGGTAGACTTGTCCTCCCGTAAGCGGTGCACTGGGTAGACCTGTTCGTCCATGCCCCGAGTGCACGGGGTAGACTTGTCCTCCCGTAAGCGTGCACTGGGTAGACCTGTTCTTCCCTGCCCGGGTGCAATGGGTAGACTTGTCCCTCCCGTAAGCGCTGCATTGGGTAGACCTGTTCGTCCCTGCCCCGAGTCCACGGGGTAGACTTGTCCCTCCCGTAAGCGCTGCACTGGGTAGACCTGTTCGCCCCTGCCAAGGGTGCAATGGGTAGACCTGTTGTCCCCTGCCCCGAGTGCACGGGGTAGACCTGTCCTCCCGTAAGCGGTGCAACTGGGTAGACTGTCCTCCCCGTTACTGGTGAAATGGTAGACCTGTTCGCCCCTGCCCCGAGTGCAATGGGTAGACTTGTCCTCCCGTAAGCGCTGCACGGGGTAGACTTGTTCCTCCCGTTACTGGTGCACTGGGTAGACCTGTTCGCCCCTGCCCCGGGTGCACTGGGTAGACCTGTTCGCCCCTGCCTCGAGTGCAATGGGTAGACTTGTCCTCCCGTAAGCGCTGCACGGGGTAGACTTGTCCTCCCGTTACTGGTGCACTGGGTAGACCTGTTCGCCCCTGCCCCGGGTGCAATGGGTAGACTTGTCCTCCCGTAAGCGGTGCACCGGGTAGACCTGTTCGTCCCTGCCCCGAGTGCACGGGGTAGACTTGTCCTCCCGTAAGCGGTGCACTGGGTAGACCTGTTCGTCCCTGCCCCGAGTGCACGGGGTAGACTTGTCCTCCCGTAAGCGGTGCACTGGGTAGACCTGTTCGTCCATGCCCCGAGTGCACGGGGTAGACTTGTCCTCCCGTAAGCGGTGCACTGGGTAGACCTGTTCTTCCCTGCCCCGGGTGCAATGGGTAGACTTGTCCTCCCGTAAGCGGTGCACCGGGTAGACCTGTTCGTCCCTGCCCCGAGTGCACGGGGTAGACTTGTCCTCCCGTAAGCGGTGCACTGGGTAGACCTGTTCGTCCCTGCCCCGAGTGCACGAGGTAGACTTGTCCTCCCGTAAGCGCTGCACCGGGTAGACCTGTTCGCCCCTGCCACGGGTGCACTGGGTAGACCTGTTCGCCCCTGCCTCGAGTGCAATGGGTAGACTTGTCCTCCCGTAAGCGCTGCACGGGGTAGACTTGTCCTCCCGTTACTGGTGCACTGGGTAGACCTGTTCGCCCCTGCCCCGGGTGCAATGGGTAGACTTGTCCTCCCGTAAGCGCTGCATTGGGTAGACCTGTTCGCCCCTGCCACGGGTGCAATGGGTAGACCTGTTCGTCCCTGCCCCGAGTGCACGGGGTAGACCTGTCCTCCCGTAAGCGGTGCACTGGGTAGACTTGTCCTCCCGTTACTGGTGAAATGGGTAGACCTGTTCGCCCCTGCCCCGAGTGCAATGGGTAGACTTGTCCTCCCGTAAGCGCTGCACTGGGTAGACCTGTTCGCCCCTGCCACGGGTGCACTGGGTAGACCTGTTCGCCCCTGCCTCGAGTGCAATGGGTAGACTTGTCCTCCCGTAAGCGCTGCACGGGGTAGACTTGTCCTCCCGTTACTGGTGCACTGGGTAGACCTGTTCGCCCCTGCCCCGGGTGCAATGGGTAGACTTGTCCTCCCGTAAGCGCTGCATTGGGTAGACCTGTTCGCCCCTGCCACGGGTGCAATGGGTAGACCTGTTCGTCCCTGCCCCGAGTGCACGGGGTAGACCTGTCCTCCCGTAAGCGGTGCACTGGGTAGACTTGTCCTCTCGTTACTGGTGAAATGGGTAGACCTGTTCGCCCCTGCCCCGAGTGCAATGGGTAGACTTGTCCTCCCGTAAGCGCTGCATTGGGTAGACCTGTTCGCCCCTGCCACGGGTGACCTGGGTAGACCTGTTCGTCCGTGCCCCGAGTGCACGGGGTAGACTTGTCCTCCCGTAAGCGCTGCACTGGGTAGACTTGTCCTCCCGTTACTGGTGCACTGGGTAGACCTGTTCGCCCCTGCCTCGAGTGCAATGGGTAGACTTGTCCTCCCGTAAGCGCTGCACTGGGTAGACTTGTCCTCCCGTTACTGGTGCACTGGGTAGACCTGTTCGCCCCTGCCCCGAGTGCAATGGGTAGACTTGTCCTCCCGTAAGCGCTGCACTGGGTAGACCTGTTCGCCCCTGCCACGGGTGCACTGGGTAGACCTGTTCGTCCCTGCCCCGAGTGCACGGTGTAGACTTGTCCTCCCGTAAGCGGTGCACCGGGTAGACCTGTTCGTCCCTGCCCCGAGTGCACGGGGTAGACTTGTCCTCCCGTAAGCGGTGCACTGGGTAGACCTGTTCGCCCCTGCCACGGGTGCACTGGGTAGACCTGTTCGTCCCTGCCCCGAGTGCACGGGGTAGACCTGTCCTCCCGTAAGCGGTGCACTGGGTAGACTTGTCCTCCCGTTACTGGTGCACTGGGTAGACCTGTTCGCCCCTGCCACGGGTGCACTGGGTAGACCTGTTCGTCCCTGCCCCGAGTGCACGGGGTAGACTTGTCCTCCCGTAAGCGGTGCACCGGGTAGACCTGTTCGTCCCTGCCCCGAGTGCACGGGGTAGACTTGTCCTCCCGTAAGCGGTGCACTGGGTAGACCTGTTCGTCCCTGCCCCGAGTGCACGGGGTAGACTTGTCCTCCCGTAAGCGGTGCACTGGGTAGACCTGTTCGTCCATGCCCCGAGTGCACGGGGTAGACTTGTCCTCCCGTAAGCGGTGCACTGGGTAGACCTGTTCTTCCCTGCCCCGGGTGCAATGGGTAGACTTGTCCTCCCGTAAGCGGTGCACCGGGTAGACCTGTTCGTCCCTGCCCCGAGTGCACGGGGTAGACTTGTCCTCCCGTAAGCGGTGCACTGGGTAGACCTGTTCTTCCCTGCCCCGGGTGCAATGGGTAGACTTGTCCTCCCGTAAGCGCTGCATTGGGTAGACCTGTTCGCCCCTGCCACGGGTGCAATGGGTAGACCTGTTCGTCCCTGCCCCGAGTGCACGGGGTAGACCTGTCCTCCCGTAAGCGGTGCACTGGGTAGACTTGTCCTCCCGTTACTGGTGCAATGGGTAGACCTGTTCGCCCCTGCCCCGAGTGCAATGGGTAGACTTGTCCTCCCGTAAGCGCTGCATTGGGTAGACCTGTTCGCCCCTGCCACGGGTGACCTGGGTAGACCTGTTCGTCCGTGCCCCGAGTGCACGGGGTAGACTTGTCCTCCCGTAAGCGCTGCACTGGGTAGACTTGTCCTCCCGTTACTGGTGCACTGGGTAGACCTGTTCGCCCCTGCCTCGAGTGCAATGGGTAGACTTGTCCTCCCGTAAGCGCTGCACTGGGTAGACTTGTCCTCCCGTTACTGGTGCACTGGGTAGACCTGTTCGCCCCTGCCCCGAGTGCAATGGGTAGACTTGTCCTCCCGTAAGCGCTGCACTGGGTAGACCTGTTCGCCCCTGCCACGGGTGCACTGGGTAGACCTGTTCGTCCCTGCCCCGAGTGCACGGGGTAGACTTGTCCTCCCGTAAGCGGTGCACTGGGTAGACCTGTTCGCCCCTGCCACGGGTGCACTGGGTAGACCTGTTCGTCCCTGCCCCGAGTGCGCGGGGTAGACCTGTCCTCCCGTAAGCGGTGCACTGGGTAGACTTGTCCTCCCGTTACTGGTGCACTGGGTAGACCTGTTCGCCCCTGCCACGGGTGCACTGGGTAGACCTGTTCGTCCCTGCCCCGAGTGCACGGGGTAGACTTGTCCTCCCGTAAGCGGTGCACCGGGTAGACCTCTTCGTCCCTGCCCCGAGTGCACGGGGTAGACTTGTCCTCCCGTAAGCGGTGCACTGGGTAGACCTGTTCGTCCCTGCCCCGAGTGCACGGGGTAGACTTGTCCTCCCGTTACTGGTGCAATGGGTAGACCTGTTCGCCCCTGCCTCGAGTGCAGTGGGTAGACTTGTCCTCCCGTAAGCGGTGCAGTGGGTAGACCTGTTCGTCCCTGCCCCGAGTGCACGGGGCAGACCTGTTCGCCCCTGCCACGGGTGCACTGGGTAGACCTGTTCGTCCCTGCCCCGAGTGCACGGGGTAGACTTGTCCTCCCGTAAGCGGTGCACTGGGTAGACCTGTTCGCCCCTGCCACGGGTGCACTGGGTAGACCTGTTCGTCCCTGCCCCGAGTGCGCGGGGTAGACCTGTCCTCCCGTAAGCGGTGCACTGGGTAGACTTGTCCTCCCGTTACTGGTGCACTGGGTAGACCTGTTCGCCCCTGCCACGGGTGCACTGGGTAGACCTGTTCGTCCCTGCCCCGAGTGCACGGGGTAGACTTGTCCTCCCGTAAGCGGTGCACCGGGTAGACCTCTTCGTCCCTGCCCCGAGTGCACGGGGTAGACTTGTCCTCCCGTAAGCGGTGCACTGGGTAGACCTGTTCGTCCCTGCCCCGAGTGCACGGGGTAGACTTGTCCTCCCGTTACTGGTGCAATGGGTAGACCTGTTCGCCCCTGCCTCGAGTGCAATGGGTAGACTTGTCCTCCCGTAAGCGGTGCAGTGGGTAGACCTGTTCGTCCCTGCCCCGAGTGCACGGGGCAGACCTGTTCGTCCCTGCCACGGGTGCAATGGGTAGACTTGTCCTCCCGTAAGCGGTGCACTCGGTAGACCTGTTCGTCCCTGCCACGGGTGCAATGGGTAGACTTGTCCTCCCGTAACCGGTGCAATGGGTAGACCTGTCCTCCCGTAACGGATGCAATGGGTAGACCTGATCGTCCCAGCCCCGGGTGCACGGGGTAGACTTGTCCTCCCGTAAGCGGTGCACTGGGTAGACCTGTTCGTCCCTGCCCCGAGTGCACGGGGTAGACTTGTCCTCCCGTAAGCGGTGCACTGGGTAGACCTGTTCGTCCATGCCCCGAGTGCACGGGGTAGACTTGTCCTCCCGTAAGCGGTGCACTGGGTAGACCTGTTCTTCCCTGCCCCGGGTGCAATGGGTAGACTTGTCCTCCCGTAAGCGCTGCATTGGGTAGACCTGTTCGTCCCTGCCCCGAGTCCACGGGGTAGACTTGTCCTCCCGTAAGCGCTGCACTGGGTAGACCTGTTCGCCCCTGCCAAGGGTGCAATGGGTAGACCTGTTCGTCCCTGCCCCGAGTGCACGGGGTAGACCTGTCCTCCCGTAAGCGGTGCACTGGGTAGACTTGTCCTCCCGTTACTGGTGAAATGGGTAGACCTGTTCGCCCCTGCCCCGAGTGCAATGGGTAGACTTGTCCTCCCGTAAGCGCTGCACGGGGTAGACTTGTCCTCCCGTTACTGGTGCACTGGGTAGACCTGTTCGCCCCTGCCCCGGGTGCACTGGGTAGACCTGTTCGCCCCTGCCTCGAGTGCAATGGGTAGACTTGTCCTCCCGTAAGCGCTGCACGGGGTAGACTTGTCCTCCCGTTACTGGTGCACTGGGTAGACCTGTTCGCCCCTGCCCCGGGTGCAATGGGTAGACTTGTCCTCCCGTAAGCGGTGCACCGGGTAGACCTGTTCGTCCCTGCCCCGAGTGCACGGGGTAGACTTGTCCTCCCGTAAGCGGTGCACTGGGTAGACCTGTTCGTCCCTGCCCCGAGTGCACGGGGTAGACTTGTCCTCCCGTAAGCGGTGCACTGGGTAGACCTGTTCGTCCATGCCCCGAGTGCACGGGGTAGACTTGTCCTCCCGTAAGCGGTGCACTGGGTAGACCTGTTCTTCCCTGCCCCGGGTGCAATGGGTAGACTTGTCCTCCCGTAAGCGGTGCACCGGGTAGACCTGTTCGTCCCTGCCCCGAGTGCACGGGGTAGACTTGTCCTCCCGTAAGCGGTGCACTGGGTAGACCTGTTCGTCCCTGCCCCGAGTGCACGAGGTAGACTTGTCCTCCCGTAAGCGCTGCACCGGGTAGACCTGTTCGCCCCTGCCACGGGTGCACTGGGTAGACCTGTTCGCCCCTGCCTCGAGTGCAATGGGTAGACTTGTCCTCCCGTAAGCGCTGCACGGGGTAGACTTGTCCTCCCGTTACTGGTGCACTGGGTAGACCTGTTCGCCCCTGCCCCGGGTGCAATGGGTAGACTTGTCCTCCCGTAAGCGCTGCATTGGGTAGACCTGTTCGCCCCTGCCACGGGTGCAATGGGTAGACCTGTTCGTCCCTGCCCCGAGTGCACGGGGTAGACCTGTCCTCCCGTAAGCGGTGCACTGGGTAGACTTGTCCTCCCGTTACTGGTGAAATGGGTAGACCTGTTCGCCCCTGCCCCGAGTGCAATGGGTAGACTTGTCCTCCCGTAAGCGCTGCACTGGGTAGACCTGTTCGCCCCTGCCACGGGTGCACTGGGTAGACCTGTTCGCCCCTGCCTCGAGTGCAATGGGTAGACTTGTCCTCCCGTAAGCGCTGCACGGGGTAGACTTGTCCTCCCGTTACTGGTGCACTGGGTAGACCTGTTCGCCCCTGCCCCGGGTGCAATGGGTAGACTTGTCCTCCCGTAAGCGCTGCATTGGGTAGACCTGTTCGCCCCTGCCACGGGTGCAATGGGTAGACCTGTTCGTCCCTGCCCCGAGTGCACGGGGTAGACCTGTCCTCCCGTAAGCGGTGCACTGGGTAGACTTGTCCTCTCGTTACTGGTGAAATGGGTAGACCTGTTCGCCCCTGCCCCGAGTGCAATGGGTAGACTTGTCCTCCCGTAAGCGCTGCATTGGGTAGACCTGTTCGCCCCTGCCACGGGTGACCTGGGTAGACCTGTTCGTCCGTGCCCCGAGTGCACGGGGTAGACTTGTCCTCCCGTAAGCGCTGCACTGGGTAGACTTGTCCTCCCGTTACTGGTGCACTGGGTAGACCTGTTCGCCCCTGCCTCGAGTGCAATGGGTAGACTTGTCCTCCCGTAAGCGCTGCACTGGGTAGACTTGTCCTCCCGTTACTGGTGCACTGGGTAGACCTGTTCGCCCCTGCCCCGAGTGCAATGGGTAGACTTGTCCTCCCGTAAGCGCTGCACTGGGTAGACCTGTTCGCCCCTGCCACGGGTGCACTGGGTAGACCTGTTCGTCCCTGCCCCGAGTGCACGGTGTAGACTTGTCCTCCCGTAAGCGGTGCACCGGGTAGACCTGTTCGTCCCTGCCCCGAGTGCACGGGGTAGACTTGTCCTCCCGTAAGCGGTGCACTGGGTAGACCTGTTCGCCCCTGCCACGGGTGCACTGGGTAGACCTGTTCGTCCCTGCCCCGAGTGCACGGGGTAGACCTGTCCTCCCGTAAGCGGTGCACTGGGTAGACTTGTCCTCCCGTTACTGGTGCACTGGGTAGACCTGTTCGCCCCTGCCACGGGTGCACTGGGTAGACCTGTTCGTCCCTGCCCCGAGTGCACGGGGTAGACTTGTCCTCCCGTAAGCGGTGCACCGGGTAGACCTGTTCGTCCCTGCCCCGAGTGCACGGGGTAGACTTGTCCTCCCGTAAGCGGTGCACTGGGTAGACCTGTTCGTCCCTGCCCCGAGTGCACGGGGTAGACTTGTCCTCCCGTAAGCGGTGCACTGGGTAGACCTGTTCGTCCATGCCCCGAGTGCACGGGGTAGACTTGTCCTCCCGTAAGCGGTGCACTGGGTAGACCTGTTCTTCCCTGCCCCGGGTGCAATGGGTAGACTTGTCCTCCCGTAAGCGGTGCACCGGGTAGACCTGTTCGTCCCTGCCCCGAGTGCACGGGGTAGACTTGTCCTCCCGTAAGCGGTGCACTGGGTAGACCTGTTCTTCCCTGCCCCGGGTGCAATGGGTAGACTTGTCCTCCCGTAAGCGCTGCATTGGGTAGACCTGTTCGCCCCTGCCACGGGTGCAATGGGTAGACCTGTTCGTCCCTGCCCCGAGTGCACGGGGTAGACCTGTCCTCCCGTAAGCGGTGCACTGGGTAGACTTGTCCTCCCGTTACTGGTGCAATGGGTAGACCTGTTCGCCCCTGCCCCGAGTGCAATGGGTAGACTTGTCCTCCCGTAAGCGCTGCATTGGGTAGACCTGTTCGCCCCTGCCACGGGTGACCTGGGTAGACCTGTTCGTCCGTGCCCCGAGTGCACGGGGTAGACTTGTCCTCCCGTAAGCGCTGCACTGGGTAGACTTGTCCTCCCGTTACTGGTGCACTGGGTAGACCTGTTCGCCCCTGCCTCGAGTGCAATGGGTAGACTTGTCCTCCCGTAAGCGCTGCACTGGGTAGACTTGTCCTCCCGTTACTGGTGCACTGGGTAGACCTGTTCGCCCCTGCCCCGAGTGCAATGGGTAGACTTGTCCTCCCGTAAGCGCTGCACTGGGTAGACCTGTTCGCCCCTGCCACGGGTGCACTGGGTAGACCTGTTCGTCCCTGCCCCGAGTGCACGGGGTAGACTTGTCCTCCCGTAAGCGGTGCACTGGGTAGACCTGTTCGCCCCTGCCACGGGTGCACTGGGTAGACCTGTTCGTCCCTGCCCCGAGTGCGCGGGGTAGACCTGTCCTCCCGTAAGCGGTGCACTGGGTAGACTTGTCCTCCCGTTACTGGTGCACTGGGTAGACCTGTTCGCCCCTGCCACGGGTGCACTGGGTAGACCTGTTCGTCCCTGCCCCGAGTGCACGGGGTAGACTTGTCCTCCCGTAAGCGGTGCACCGGGTAGACCTCTTCGTCCCTGCCCCGAGTGCACGGGGTAGACTTGTCCTCCCGTAAGCGGTGCACTGGGTAGACCTGTTCGTCCCTGCCCCGAGTGCACGGGGTAGACTTGTCCTCCCGTTACTGGTGCAATGGGTAGACCTGTTCGCCCCTGCCTCGAGTGCAGTGGGTAGACTTGTCCTCCCGTAAGCGGTGCAGTGGGTAGACCTGTTCGTCCCTGCCCCGAGTGCACGGGGCAGACCTGTTCGCCCCTGCCACGGGTGCACTGGGTAGACCTGTTCGTCCCTGCCCCGAGTGCACGGGGTAGACTTGTCCTCCCGTAAGCGGTGCACTGGGTAGACCTGTTCGCCCCTGCCACGGGTGCACTGGGTAGACCTGTTCGTCCCTGCCCCGAGTGCGCGGGGTAGACCTGTCCTCCCGTAAGCGGTGCACTGGGTAGACTTGTCCTCCCGTTACTGGTGCACTGGGTAGACCTGTTCGCCCCTGCCACGGGTGCACTGGGTAGACCTGTTCGTCCCTGCCCCGAGTGCACGGGGTAGACTTGTCCTCCCGTAAGCGGTGCACCGGGTAGACCTCTTCGTCCCTGCCCCGAGTGCACGGGGTAGACTTGTCCTCCCGTAAGCGGTGCACTGGGTAGACCTGTTCGTCCCTGCCCCGAGTGCACGGGGTAGACTTGTCCTCCCGTTACTGGTGCAATGGGTAGACCTGTTCGCCCCTGCCTCGAGTGCAATGGGTAGACTTGTCCTCCCGTAAGCGGTGCAGTGGGTAGACCTGTTCGTCCCTGCCCCGAGTGCACGGGGCAGACCTGTTCGTCCCTGCCACGGGTGCAATGGGTAGACTTGTCCTCCCGTAAGCGGTGCACTCGGTAGACCTGTTCGTCCCTGCCACGGGTGCAATGGGTAGACTTGTCCTCCCGTAACCGGTGCAATGGGTAGACCTGTCCTCCCGTAACGGATGCAATGGGTAGACCTGATCGTCCCAGCCCCGGGTGCACGGGGTAGACTTGTCCTCCCGTAAGCGGTGCACTGGGTAGACCTGTTCGTCCCTGCCCCGAGTGCACGGGGTAGACTTGTCCTCCCGTAAGCGGTGCACTGGGTAGACCTGTTCGTCCATGCCCCGAGTGCACGGGGTAGACTTGTCCTCCCGTAAGCGGTGCACTGGGTAGACCTGTTCTTCCCTGCCCCGGGTGCAATGGGTAGACTTGTCCTCCCGTAAGCGCTGCATTGGGTAGACCTGTTCGTCCCTGCCCCGAGTCCACGGGGTAGACTTGTCCTCCCGTAAGCGCTGCACTGGGTAGACCTGTTCGCCCCTGCCAAGGGTGCAATGGGTAGACCTGTTCGTCCCTGCCCCGAGTGCACGGGGTAGACCTGTCCTCCCGTAAGCGGTGCACTGGGTAGACTTGTCCTCCCGTTACTGGTGAAATGGGTAGACCTGTTCGCCCCTGCCCCGAGTGCAATGGGTAGACTTGTCCTCCCGTAAGCGCTGCACGGGGTAGACTTGTCCTCCCGTTACTGGTGCACTGGGTAGACCTGTTCGCCCCTGCCCCGGGTGCACTGGGTAGACCTGTTCGCCCCTGCCTCGAGTGCAATGGGTAGACTTGTCCTCCCGTAAGCGCTGCACGGGGTAGACTTGTCCTCCCGTTACTGGTGCACTGGGTAGACCTGTTCGCCCCTGCCCCGGGTGCAATGGGTAGACTTGTCCTCCCGTAAGCGGTGCACCGGGTAGACCTGTTCGTCCCTGCCCCGAGTGCACGGGGTAGACTTGTCCTCCCGTAAGCGGTGCACTGGGTAGACCTGTTCGTCCCTGCCCCGAGTGCACGGGGTAGACTTGTCCTCCCGTAAGCGGTGCACTGGGTAGACCTGTTCGTCCATGCCCCGAGTGCACGGGGTAGACTTGTCCTCCCGTAAGCGGTGCACTGGGTAGACCTGTTCTTCCCTGCCCCGGGTGCAATGGGTAGACTTGTCCTCCCGTAAGCGGTGCACCGGGTAGACCTGTTCGTCCCTGCCCCGAGTGCACGGGGTAGACTTGTCCTCCCGTAAGCGGTGCACTGGGTAGACCTGTTCGTCCCTGCCCCGAGTGCACGAGGTAGACTTGTCCTCCCGTAAGCGCTGCACCGGGTAGACCTGTTCGCCCCTGCCACGGGTGCACTGGGTAGACCTGTTCGCCCCTGCCTCGAGTGCAATGGGTAGACTTGTCCTCCCGTAAGCGCTGCACGGGGTAGACTTGTCCTCCCGTTACTGGTGCACTGGGTAGACCTGTTCGCCCCTGCCCCGGGTGCAATGGGTAGACTTGTCCTCCCGTAAGCGCTGCATTGGGTAGACCTGTTCGCCCCTGCCACGGGTGCAATGGGTAGACCTGTTCGTCCCTGCCCCGAGTGCACGGGGTAGACCTGTCCTCCCGTAAGCGGTGCACTGGGTAGACTTGTCCTCCCGTTACTGGTGAAATGGGTAGACCTGTTCGCCCCTGCCCCGAGTGCAATGGGTAGACTTGTCCTCCCGTAAGCGCTGCACTGGGTAGACCTGTTCGCCCCTGCCACGGGTGCACTGGGTAGACCTGTTCGCCCCTGCCTCGAGTGCAATGGGTAGACTTGTCCTCCCGTAAGCGCTGCACGGGGTAGACTTGTCCTCCCGTTACTGGTGCACTGGGTAGACCTGTTCGCCCCTGCCCCGGGTGCAATGGGTAGACTTGTCCTCCCGTAAGCGCTGCATTGGGTAGACCTGTTCGCCCCTGCCACGGGTGCAATGGGTAGACCTGTTCGTCCCTGCCCCGAGTGCACGGGGTAGACCTGTCCTCCCGTAAGCGGTGCACTGGGTAGACTTGTCCTCTCGTTACTGGTGAAATGGGTAGACCTGTTCGCCCCTGCCCCGAGTGCAATGGGTAGACTTGTCCTCCCGTAAGCGCTGCATTGGGTAGACCTGTTCGCCCCTGCCACGGGTGACCTGGGTAGACCTGTTCGTCCGTGCCCCGAGTGCACGGGGTAGACTTGTCCTCCCGTAAGCGCTGCACTGGGTAGACTTGTCCTCCCGTTACTGGTGCACTGGGTAGACCTGTTCGCCCCTGCCTCGAGTGCAATGGGTAGACTTGTCCTCCCGTAAGCGCTGCACTGGGTAGACTTGTCCTCCCGTTACTGGTGCACTGGGTAGACCTGTTCGCCCCTGCCCCGAGTGCAATGGGTAGACTTGTCCTCCCGTAAGCGCTGCACTGGGTAGACCTGTTCGCCCCTGCCACGGGTGCACTGGGTAGACCTGTTCGTCCCTGCCCCGAGTGCACGGTGTAGACTTGTCCTCCCGTAAGCGGTGCACCGGGTAGACCTGTTCGTCCCTGCCCCGAGTGCACGGGGTAGACTTGTCCTCCCGTAAGCGGTGCACTGGGTAGACCTGTTCGCCCCTGCCACGGGTGCACTGGGTAGACCTGTTCGTCCCTGCCCCGAGTGCACGGGGTAGACCTGTCCTCCCGTAAGCGGTGCACTGGGTAGACTTGTCCTCCCGTTACTGGTGCACTGGGTAGACCTGTTCGCCCCTGCCACGGGTGCACTGGGTAGACCTGTTCGTCCCTGCCCCGAGTGCACGGGGTAGACTTGTCCTCCCGTAAGCGGTGCACCGGGTAGACCTGTTCGTCCCTGCCCCGAGTGCACGGGGTAGACTTGTCCTCCCGTAAGCGGTGCACTGGGTAGACCTGTTCGTCCCTGCCCCGAGTGCACGGGGTAGACTTGTCCTCCCGTTACTGGTGCAATGGGTAGACCTGTTCGCCCCTGCCTCGAGTGCAATGGGTAGACTTGTCCTCCCGCAAGCGGTGCAGTGGGTAGACCTGTTCGTCCCTGCCCCGAGTGCACGGGGCAGACCTGTTCGTCCCTGCCACGGGTGCAATGGGTAGACTTGTCCTCCCGTAAGCGGTGCACTCGGTAGACCTGTTCGTCCCTGCCACGGGTGCAATGGGTAGACTTGTCCTCCCGTAACCGGTGCACTGGGTAGACCTGTCCTCCCGTAACGGATGCAATGGGTAGACCTGATCGTCCCTGCCCCGGGTGCACGGGGTAGACTTGTCCTCCCGTAAGCGGTGCACTGGGTAGACCTGTTCGTCCCTGCCCCGAGTGCACGGGGTAGACTTGTCCTCCCGTAAGCGGTGCACTGGGTAGACCTGTTCGTCCATGCCCCGAGTGCACGGGGTAGACTTGTCCTCCCGTAAGCGGTGCACTGGGTAGACCTGTTCGTCCCTGTCCCGGTTGCAAGGGATAGACTTGTCCTCCCGTTCCCCTTGCGCTAGGGGTAGTCTTTTTCTCCCCTACCCCGTGCGCCAGGGGTAGACTTGTCCCTGCCCCAGGCCCGAAAGCGCACCGCCGCTCGCTGCCCCAAGGAGGCGAGCGTGCCCGGGCCTGCAAGTAAGGCCGTGCGTGCCTGCCTCCCACGTCAGCCCTCTGGTGGCCTCCCTGGTGGACGCCACCTCCCGGATGGCCCGCTCCTGCCGGGCCGCTCCCCAAACACGGCCTTGGCGCCAGACCGCCCGCCCCGACCGCTCCCGCACGCAGGCGCACGTGCCCGGGCCTGCACGCCGGTCCGTGCACGCTTGCCTCACACGACAGGCCTCTGGTGGTCTCCCTGGTCGACGCCACCTCCAGGATGGCCCGCTCCTGCCGGGCCGCTCCCCAAACACGGCCCTGGCGCCAAACCGCCCGCCCCGACCGCTCCCGCACGCAGGCGCACGTGCCCGGGCCTGCACGCCGGTCCGTGCACGCTTGCCACCCACAGCAGGCCTCTGGTGTTCTCCCTGGTCGACGCCACCTCCAGGATGGCCCGCTCCTGCCGGGCCGCTCCCCAAACACGGCCCTGGCGCCAAACCGCCCGCCCCGACCGCTCCCGCACGCAGGCGCACGTGCCCGGGCCTGCACGCCGGTCCGTGCACGCTTGCCTCACATGGCAGGCCCCGGGTGGTCTCCCTGGTCGACGCCACCTCCAGGATGGCCCGCTCCTGCCGGGCCGCTCCCCAAACACGGCCCTGGCGCCAGACCGCCTGCCCCGACCGTTCCCGCACGCAGGCGCACGTGCCTGGGTCTGCACACCGGTCCGTGCACGCTTGCCTCACATGGCAGGCCCCGGGTGGTCTCCCTGGTCGACGCCACCTCCAGGATGGCCCGCTCCTGCTTATTGTCTTGCACTAAAAACACACTTAATATCTCGTGGGGGGGTGGTGCTGGTGGTGGGGAGATGACACCCCCAACCTCGAACCCTGCCCAGACGTGAGAAACAGGTATGCTTATAATTCGGGGGGGTGGTAAAAAATAGAAGAAAGGAAAAAAAAAAAAAAAAAGCAAAACAGAACAAAAAAAAAAACCCAAAACAACAAAAAAAAAATCCCCCCCCGCCAAATACCTCCAAACCCCCCCCCCCCCCAAATAACAAACCCAAACCAAAAGAAACAGATCATTTCGTGTGCCCGTCCCCCCCCACCCCCCCCCCCCCGCACCTTCCGTGCACCACCACCCTCACTCACCCCGTAGATCATGGAGCAGCAGCTAGGTCTATCCGTCTCCGGGGCGAGCGGAGGCCGCCAGGTCTACCCGCCTCTGGGGCCGTCCAGGGCCTGCAGGTCTACCCGCCTCCGGGGCGTGCAGCAGCCGCCAGGAGTCTCCGGTGGGGCGGCCGTCCGTGGCCGTCACGTCGACCCGGCTTCCTGGAACAGGGTAGACGTGTTGTCCGCAGCACTTCCGACGAGCTGTCGAAGGGGTCGCTGTTTCGCGCTGCCTCCAGTTACCTCATCGTAAAAGTGGGCGTCGCTGGCGCGCCTCGCCGGTAGGGCGCCACGCTGCGCTTTCCCTATCCGTACGCTGGGACGCTCCAGCCCGTATATAGGGGAGAGCGGTGAGCCGGCTCCGGGGCATGGGCGGTGAGCGGGCACGGACGGCATACGGCTCGGCCAGAGAAGTGGGGCGCTGGGCGGCCGTTCTCGTGGTGGTTCCCCTGGAGGTTCGGCACGGACGCCTCACGTTGCTTCCAGGATCGAGGCAGCCCAGAGCGAGCCGGGAGCTATGAAGCCAAGGGAGCTGCAGGAGAGCTCCGGGCTGGCGAGATGGCTCTAGCCGGGAGCCGAGGGTCAGGGCGGGATCGACCGGCGGCGGTCGCCGGCCCTCGAACGCTGGAAGACCGGAGGGAGTCGAGCCACCGTTGGCTTGCCCCACGGCCCCCGAGGGCCCCGTGAAGGCACAAGCGGGCCCGCTAGCATGTAGTCGGAGCGGCGGTAGCCCGTGAGTTCCAAGGTGCCCGCCGGTTCCTCGGGGGCCCTGTGAGAAGGGGATGGACGATGGTGCGGTGGTGCTGCCGCCCCGTCCTGCTAGCCCTCCGGGCGGCCCCGGCTCCGCATCCGCCGACCGGCCGGGCGTCCCGGGGCGCGTCGGAGCGGCTGCGCGGCGTGCCGGCTCTGCCGGCGTGAAGCCGTTGGAGCAGCTCTCCGGGGACGCGGCCCCGCTCGCTCGCTCGCCCGCGGAGCCCGGCGTCTGCCGCCCAATCCGCCGGGCCCCGGCTCCGGGGACGCCGGGGCCCCGGCTCCGCATCCGCCGACCGGCCGGGCGTCCCGGGGCGCGTCGGAGCGGCTGCGCGGCGTGCCGGCTCTGCCGGCGTGAAGCCGTTGGAGCAGCTCTCCGGGGACGCGGCCCCGCTCGCTCGCTCGCCCGCGGAGCCCGGCGTCTGCCGCCCAATCCGCCGGGCCCCGGCTCCGCATCCGCCGACCGGCCGGGCGTCCCGGGGCGCGTCGGAGCGGCTGCGCGGCGTGCCGGCTCTGCCGGCGTGAAGCCGTTGGAGCAGCTCTCCGGGGACGCGGCCCCGCTCGCTCGCTCGCCCGCGGAGCCCGGCGTCTGCCGCCCAATCCGCCGGGCCCCGGCTCCGCATCCGCCGACCGGCCGGGCGTCCCGGGGCGCGTCGGAGCGGCTGCGCGGCGTGCCGGCTCTGCCGGCGTGAAGCCGTTGGAGCAGCTCTCCGGGGACGCGGCCCCGCTCGCTCGCTCGCCCGCGGAGCCCGGCGTCTGCCGCCCAATCCGCCGGGCCCCGGCTCCGGGGACGCCGGGGCCCCGGCTCCGCATCCGCCGACCGGCCGGGCGTCCCGGGGCGCGTCGGAGCGGCTGCGCGGCGTGCCGGCTCTGCCGGCGTGAAGCCGTTGGAGCAGCTCTCCGGGGACGCGGCCCCGCTCGCTCGCTCGCCCGCGGAGCCCGGCGTCTGCCGCCCAATCCGCCGGGCCCCGGCTCCGCATCCGCCGACCGGCCGGGCGTCCCGGGGCGCGTCGGAGCGGCTGCGCGGCGTGCCGGCTCTGCCGGCGTGAAGCCGTTGGAGCAGCTCTCCGGGGACGCGGCCCCGCTCGCTCGCTCGCCCGCGGAGCCCGGCGTCTGCCGCCCAATCCGCCGGGCCCCGGCTCCGCATCCGCCGACCGGCCGGGCGTCCCGGGGCGCGTCGGAGCGGCTGCGCGGCGTGCCGGCTCTGCCGGCGTGAAGCCGTTGGAGCAGCTCTCCGGGGACGCGGCCCCGCTCGCTCGCTCGCCCGCGGAGCCCGGCGTCTGCCGCCCAATCCGCCGGGCCCCGGCTCCGGGGACGCCGGGGCCCCGGCTCCGCATCCGCCGACCGGCCGGGCGTCCCGGGGCGCGTCGGAGCGGCTGCGCGGCGTGCCGGCTCTGCCGGCGTGAAGCCGTTGGAGCAGCTCTCCGGGGACGCGGCCCCGCTCGCTCGCTCGCCCGCGGAGCCCGGCGTCTGCCGCCCAATCCGCCGGGCCCCGGCTCCGCATCCGCCGACCGGCCGGGCGTCCCGGGGCGCGTCGGAGCGGCTGCGCGGCGTGCCGGCTCTGCCGGCGTGAAGCCGTTGGAGCAGCTCTCCGGGGACGCGGCCCCGCTCGCTCGCTCGCCCGCGGAGCCCGGCGTCTGCCGCCCAATCCGCCGGGCCCCGGCTCCGCATCCGCCGACCGGCCGGGCGTCCCGGGGCGCGTCGGAGCGGCTGCGCGGCGTGCCGGCTCTGCCGGCGTGAAGCCGTTGGAGCAGCTCTCCGGGGACGCGGCCCCGCTCGCTCGCTCGCCCGCGGAGCCCGGCGTCTGCCGCCCAATCCGCCGGGCCCCGGCTCCGGGGACGCCGGGCCCCTGGCTCCGCATCCGCCGACCGGCCGGGCGTCCCGGGGCGCGTCGGAGCGGCTGCGCGGCGTGCCGGCTCTGCCGGCGTGAAGCCGTTGGAGCAGCTCTCCGTGGACGCGGCCCCGCTCGCTCGCTCTCCCGCGGAGCCCGGCGTCTGCCGCCCAATCCGCCGGGTTGGTGGCCAAGCGTTACCGAGTAGACCTTTTGTCTGCGGTACGTACACGCCGATAGCATCGTTGACGTCTGTTACATAGAGCGAGCACCTGTGCCGTGGTCGGCTGCCCGTTCTGCCCACCTCCGTTGCTGTGGTCGGCCGCCAGGCCTACGCGCTTCCGCGTCCGTCGCTGGCCGCCAGGTCTACCCACCTCCGTGGCGGTGGTCGGTCGCCAGATCTACCCCGTTCCGCGACCGGGGTTGGCTGCCAGGTGTACACGCTTCCGCGGCGATGGTCGACCTCCGGGTCTACCCGCTTCCGCGGCCGTCGGTGGCCGCCAGGTCTACCCACCTCCGGGGCGGTGGTCGGCCGCCAGGTCTACCCGTTTCCGTGTCACGCTGCCGTTGTCGGTAGGCCGGCTGCGCGCCCTGTCGCTTCCGTCGCGTCCGGCGTGAAGAGCGGACAGGTCTACCCAGCTTCTTTGGACTTTGCTCCTGCGTGACACGGTAGCTGTGTTGTCCGCAGCACTGCCGCGGAGCTGTCGAAGGGGTCGCTGTTTTGCGCTGCCTCCAGTTACCTCATCGTAAAGGTCGGCGTCGCTGGCGCGCCTCCCCGGTAATGCGCCGCACTGCTTTTTTACTGCCTATACGCCGGGACGTTCGATTCCGTATAGTAGGGGCAAGCGGCGAGGCCCCAAAAGGGCAATCGTGTTTCACGCTCAAAGAGGTCATGTGGGCCGCCCGGTGAAGTGGGGCGCTGGGCGGCCTTTCTCGCGGTGGTTCCCTCGGCGGTTCGGCACGGCCATCTCCCGGTGCTTTCCACAATCAAGTCAGCCCGGAAACTTATGCGTGCTCTAGAACGGAAGGATCTGCAGGCATGCTCCGGGGGCCGTTGCCGGCTGGTTGGAACTCTCCAGCCAGGGTCGAGGGGAAGAGCAAACGGTGACAAAAGACCGGCGGTGGTCGCCGGCACTCGAACGCCGTGAGAGCTGGAGGGTGGACGAGCCGATGGTGGCTTCCCCTCAGCGGGATCCCGATGACGGCAAGGGAGAGTGCCGGCAGGCAGTCGGGGGCAGCGGTGCCCTGCGAGGTCCCAGGCTGCCGGCACCGCTCGAGGGCCCCGCGACGGGGGCGGACGGCGGTGGGAGCGCCCACCTCGTCGCCCCCTTTTCTCCGGCCTTAAGCCGGAGCCCGTGGAAGCGGGCATTGGGCGGCTGCCGGTCGCGGTGACCGGCGGCCGTAGCAGGCGGCCGTGGGGCGGGTCTCAAGCCTGCCGCGGCAGCCCCGCGAGGGGCCCGATGACGGCAAGGGAGAGTGCCGGCAGGCAGTCGGGGGCAGTGGTGCCCTGCGAGGTCCCAGGCTGCCGGCACCGCTCGAGGGCCCCGCGACGGGGGCGGACGGCGGTGGGAGCGCCCACCTCG
>NW_024881271.1:205000-207500 GCF_018691265.1 Tyto alba
GCGGCGGGCCGGCGGGTCCGCGCGTCGCGCGAGCGAGAGACGAGCGAGAGGCCGCCTTCGGGGGGTCGGGGGAGGCGTCTCCCCCGGCCCCTGTCCGCAGCGGGGCGGGCTGCTGCTCTGCGGAGCAGCCCGCCGGGCCGGCCGGCCGGCCGCGCGGGCCAGGGCCACCGGGCGTTCCGGGCTGGCGCGTGGCGTTGGGTGGCGCGGCGGCGGCCACGGCGTCCCTTCCCCCGTCAACCCGCCCCAGCGGAGGGGAGACGCGAGGTGGGGGGGCGTCGCTCGGCCGTCGCCACTGCTGCCACCCTGGGCGGGCGAGGCTCCCGCCGGGTCGCGTCCCGCGCGAGCGGGCGGCCCAAGCCCCGGCTCTCCTCCCGGGCGCAGCGCCGGGCTACTGAGGGAAACCTCGGGCCCCGGGCAGGAGGACGAGGTGATGGCGGCGGGCGTCGGGCGCGCCCCCGCGGGCGGACGCTCCCCTGAGGGCGGCAGCAGGGGAGGCACCCCCGCGGGGCCTAGAGGTCGTTTCCCTCACCCAGGGCCAGGTACCTAGCGTCCGCGCCTCCGCGGCCCTCCCTCGGCGAAGCCCGGGGGTCGAAGGCCGCGGGAGCCGGGCGGGGGTTTAAAGACCCGGGCGGCTCGGTGCGACCCGCGGGACCGGGCCGGGCGGCGGTGCCCCTCCAGGGGTGGGAGCTGCTCCCGCCGTACCCCTGGCCGTGGTGCTGACCGTCCGCGCTCGTGCCCGCGGGCAGCCGGGCCGGGGAGGGGTGCCCACTGCCCCCCCCTTTCCGCGGTCCGGTCTCGGCGGCGAGACCGCGGCGCGGTCGGCCGTGTCCGGCCCGCCTGCCTCGAAACGGGAGACCTCTCCGGGCAGGGAGCGCGGGCTCTCTGCCGGGGTGGCGAGCCCCCCCCCGCGGTGGGGGGGGGCTCGCCGGGCGGCGGCGGCCCCCGGGCCGCCGCGGCCTCCGTCGTGGCGCCGCGGCGCGCTGCGCTCCCCTCCTCCCCCGTCCCGCCCCGGCGAGCGTTCCGCGGTGTCGAGCCGCCAGCCGCCGGGGGTGGTGGCAGCCCGGCCGAGCGGCGGCGGCGCCGCTCGGCATGCCGGTCGGCCGGCGGGCGTCCGCCCGCCGTCGGCTGCGACCGTCCCCGTCCCGGGCCACGCCCGCCGCTTCGCCGTCCGCCCTCACCGGCTCCGCCGGGCGGGCGGGCGGTCGGGCGGCCGGGGGCAGCCCGGCTCCGGTCTGCCCGCGGAAGCGGGGAGAGCGGTGCCTGCCCCCGGCTTAGCGCCGTCCGCCTCCCGCCTGGTGCGTGCCTGCGGAGGGGCCGGGGCGCGAAGTGGCACGGAGGTGGTTCCGGGCGGGGCGGCCGCTCCGGCGCGGCGGCGGGTCGGTCGCTCGTCCGGCAGGCAGCTGCCGGGCAGCGCGCGTCCGTCTCGGGTCCTGGTTGGTCGCCAAGCTCCGGCGCGGTGACGGCCGGCACACGGGCGTGCCGGCGGGGCGAGCCGGTGGGAGGCAGGCGGCTGCCGCAGGGCGTCGCGGGGCTGCGCGGAGGCACGTCCGCGTCCCCCGAGCGAGGCAGGTGGTCGGCGCGGTCGGGCGCGCGGCGGCCTTCCGTGCGGAGGCCGGGCCGAGCCCGGGCGCCTGGGCCGCCTCCGAAGCGAGCAAGGCGCTTGTTTTCCCCAGGTGTCGGTCGCGGAGCGCGGGCTCCCTCCGCCCTTGCCGTTCGGAGTTTTTCGGTGGGCATCCGCCTTCCGTTTCCCCGCCCGTCGTGTGTGTTTGTACGGTCAGCTGAGGCGAGGCGTCTCGGCGGCGCGGCCGGTCGCGCTCCCTCCGCGCGGGCGGAGGGGGGCGGGCGGTCGTCCGCCGGGGCTGCCGTCCAGAGAGGGGCCGCTCCTCCGGGAGCGGTCCCGGCCCTCCCGCGCACGCGGGGCGGTGCCGAAAGCCAGACAACTCTTAGCGGTGGATCACTCGGCTCGTGCGTCGATGAAGAACGCAGCTAGCTGCGAGAATTAATGTGAATTGCAGGACACATTGATCATCGACACTTCGAACGCACTTGCGGCCCCGGGTTCCTCCCGGGGCTACGCCTGTCTGAGCGTCGCTTGACGATCAATCGCCGGCCGGTCCGCCGCCCCTGGCGCGCTGTCAGGGCGGCGGCCGCAGCGGCGCGGCTGGGGCGCCTCGCAGGTCCCGCGTGCGGCGTCGGCCCCGGGCCCGGGGAGCGGTTCCCCGTCGCCCGGTGGCGGCGCCGCCGGCCGAGGGCCTTCGTCCCCCTAAGTCGAGACTCGGGGAGCGCTCCGAAGCTCCCCGCTCCCGGAGCACCCGTTGTGCGGAGCTCGTCCCGCCGGGGCCGCCGGGGCTCGGTCTGTCCGGCCGGGCCTGGCGCGGTGGTGGGGAAGAGAAGCGCGAGGGGGAGAGGCGCGGGCCTCGCCCCCGGCCTCCCGCGCGGGCGGCTGTCTGCGGGTGGGTACCACTGCGGGGTGGGACCGTGCCGTGCTGCCGCCCGCGTG
>NW_024881271.1:215000-222500 GCF_018691265.1 Tyto alba
GGTAGACTTGTCCTCCCGTAAGCGGTGCACGGGGTAGACTTGTCCTCCCGTTACTGGTGCACTGGGTAGACCTGTTCGCCCCTGCCCCGAACGCACTGGGTAGACTTGTCCTCCCGTAAGCGCTGCACTGGGTAGACTTGTCCTCCCGTTACTGGTGCACTGGGTAGACCTGTTCGCCCCTGCCC
The DNA here is from genome assembly GCF_018691265.1 of Tyto alba. Lineage (NCBI taxonomy): Eukaryota > Metazoa > Chordata > Aves > Strigiformes > Tytonidae > Tyto > Tyto alba. Next base: position 215,186 of record NW_024881271.1, read on the forward strand.
CGAGTGCAATGGGTAGACTTGTCCTCCCGTAAGCGGTGCACTGGGTAGACCTGTTCGCCCCTGCCACGGGTGCACTGGGTAGACCTGTTCGTCCCTGCCCCGAGTGCACGGGGTAGACTTGTCCTCCCGTAAGCGCTGCACTGGGTAGACGTGTCCTGCCGTTACTGGTGCACTGGGTAGACCTGTTCGCCCCTGCCCCGAGTGCAATGGGTAGACTTGTCCTCCCGTAAGCGGTGCAGTGGGTAGACCTGTTCGTCCCTGCCCCGAGTGCACGGGGCAGACCTGTTCGTCCCTGCCACGGGTGCAATGGGTAGACTTGTCCTCCCGTAAGCGGTGCACTCGGTAGACCTGTTCGTCCCTGCCACGGGTGCAATGGGTAGACTTGTCCTCCCGTAACCGGTGCACTGGGTAGACCTGTCCTCCCGTAACGGATGCAATGGGTAGACCTGATCGTCCCTGCCCCGGGTGCACGGGGTAGACTTGTCCTCCCGTAAGCGGTGCACTGGGTAGACCTGTTCGTCCCTGCCCCGAGTGCACGGGGTAGACTTGTCCTCCCGTAAGCGGTGCACTGGGTAGACCTGTTCGTCCATGCCCCGAGTGCACGGGGTAGACTTGTCCTCCCGTAAGCGGTGCACTGGGTAGACCTGTTCGTCCCTGTCCCGGTTGCAAGGGATAGACTTGTCCTCCCGTTCCCCTTGCGCTAGGGGTAGTCTTTTTCTCCCCTACCCCGTGCGCCAGGGGTAGACTTGTCCCTGCCCCAGGCCCGAAAGCGCACCGCCGCTCGCTGCCCCAAGGAGGCGAGCGTGCCCGGGCCTGCAAGTAAGGCCGTGCGTGCCTGCCTCCCACGTCAGCCCTCTGGTGGCCTCCCTGGTGGACGCCACCTCCCGGATGGCCCGCTCCTGCCGGGCCGCTCCCCAAACACGGCCTTGGCGCCAGACCGCCCGCCCCGACCGCTCCCGCACGCAGGCGCACGTGCCCGGGCCTGCACGCCGGTCCGTGCACGCTTGCCTCACACGACAGGCCTCTGGTGGTCTCCCTGGTCGACGCCACCTCCAGGATGGCCCGCTCCTGCCGGGCCGCTCCCCAAACACGGCCCTGGCGCCAAACCGCCCGCCCCGACCGCTCCCGCACGCAGGCGCACGTGCCCGGGCCTGCACGCCGGTCCGTGCACGCTTGCCACCCACAGCAGGCCTCTGGTGTTCTCCCTGGTCGACGCCACCTCCAGGATGGCCCGCTCCTGCCGGGCCGCTCCCCAAACACGGCCCTGGCGCCAAACCGCCCGCCCCGACCGCTCCCGCACGCAGGCGCACGTGCCCGGGCCTGCACGCCGGTCCGTGCACGCTTGCCTCACATGGCAGGCCCCGGGTGGTCTCCCTGGTCGACGCCACCTCCAGGATGGCCCGCTCCTGCCGGGCCGCTCCCCAAACACGGCCCTGGCACCAGACCGCCTGCCCCGACCGTTCCCGCACGCAGGCGCACGTGCCTGGGTCTGCACACCGGTCCGTGCACGCTTGCCTCACATGGCAGGCCCCGGGTGGTCTCCCTGGTCGACGCCACCTCCAGGATGGCCCGCTCCTGCTTATTGTCTTGCACTAAAAACACACTTAATATCTCGTGGGGGGGTGGTGCTGGTGGTGGGGAGATGACACCCCCAACCTCGAACCCTGCCCAGACGTGAGAAACAGGTATGCTTATAATTCGGGGGGGTGGTAAAAAATAGAAGAAAGGAAAAAAAAAAAAAAAAAAGCAAAACAGAACAAAAAAAAAAACCCAAAACAACAAAAAAAAAATCCCCCCCCGCCAAATACCTCCAAACCCCCCCCCCCCCCAAATAACAAACCCAAACCAAAAGAAACAGATCATTTCGTGTGCCCGTCCCCCCCCACCCCCCCCCCCCGCACCTTCCGTGCACCACCACCCTCACTCACCCCGTAGATCATGGAGCAGCAGCTAGGTCTATCCGTCTCCGGGGCGAGCGGAGGCCGCCAGGTCTACCCGCCTCTGGGGCCGTCCAGGGCCTGCAGGTCTACCCGCCTCCGGGGCGTGCAGCAGCCGCCAGGAGTCTCCGGTGGGGCGGCCGTCCGTGGCCGTCACGTCGACCCGGCTTCCTGGAACAGGGTAGACGTGTTGTCCGCAGCACTTCCGACGAGCTGTCGAAGGGGTCGCTGTTTCGCGCTGCCTCCAGTTACCTCATCGTAAAAGTGGGCGTCGCTGGCGCGCCTCGCCGGTAGGGCGCCACGCTGCGCTTTCCCTATCCGTACGCTGGGACGCTCCAGCCCGTATATAGGGGAGAGCGGTGAGCCGGCTCCGGGGCATGGGCGGTGAGCGGGCACGGACGGCATACGGCTCGGCCAGAGAAGTGGGGCGCTGGGCGGCCGTTCTCGTGGTGGTTCCCCTGGAGGTTCGGCACGGACGCCTCACGTTGCTTCCAGGATCGAGGCAGCCCAGAGCGAGCCGGGAGCTATGAAGCCAAGGGAGCTGCAGGAGAGCTCCGGGCTGGCGAGATGGCTCTAGCCGGGAGCCGAGGGTCAGGGCGGGATCGACCGGCGGCGGTCGCCGGCCCTCGAACGCTGGAAGACCGGAGGGAGTCGAGCCACCGTTGGCTTGCCCCACGGCCCCCGAGGGCCCCGTGAAGGCACAAGCGGGCTCGCTAGCATGTAGTCGGAGCGGCGGTAGCCCGTGAGTTCCAAGGTGCCCGCCGGTTCCTCGGGGGCCCTGTGAGAAGGGGATGGACGATGGTGCGGTGGTGCTGCCGCCCCGTCCTGCTAGCCCTCCGGGCGGCCCCGGCTCCGCATCCGCCGACCGGCCGGGCGTCCCGGGGCGCGTCGGAGCGGCTGCGCGGCGTGCCGGCTCTGCCGGCGTGAAGCCGTTGGAGCAGCTCTCCGGGGACGCGGCCCCGCTCGCTCGCTCGCCCGCGGAGCCCGGCGTCTGCCGCCCAATCCGCCGGGCCCCGGCTGCGGGGACGCCGGGGCCCCGGCTCCGCATCCGCCGACCGGCCGGGCGTCCCGGGGCGCGTCGGAGCGGCTGCGCGGCGTGCCGGCTCTGCCGGCGTGAAGCCGTTGGAGCAGCTCTCCGGGGACGCGGCCCCGCTCGCTCGCTCGCCCGCGGAGCCCGGCGTCTGCCGCCCAATCCGCCGGGCCCCGGCTGCGGGGACGCCGGGGCCCCGGCTCCGCATCCGCCGACCGGCCGGGCGTCCCGGGGCGCGTCGGAGCGGCTGCGCGGCGTGCCGGCTCTGCCGGCGTGAAGCCGTTGGAGCAGCTCTCCGGGGACGCGGCCCCGCTCGCTCGCTCGCCCGCGGAGCCCGGCGTCTGCCGCCCAATCCGCCGGGCCCCGGCTCCGCATCCGCCGACCGGCCGGGCGTCCCGGGGCGCGTCGGAGCGGCTGCGCGGCGTGCCGGCTCTGCCGGCGTGAAGCCGTTGGAGCAGCTCTCCGGGGACGCGGCCCCGCTCGCTCGCTCGCCCGCGGAGCCCGGCGTCTGCCGCCCAATCCGCCGGGCCCCGGCTCCGCATCCGCCGACCGGCCGGGCGTCCCGGGGCGCGTCGGAGCGGCTGCGCGGCGTGCCGGCTCTGCCGGCGTGAAGCCGTTGGAGCAGCTCTCCGGGGACGCGGCCCCGCTCGCTCGCTCGCCCGCGGAGCCCGGCGTCTGCCGCCCAATCCGCCGGGCCCCGGCTCCGGGGACGCCGGGGCCCCGGCTCCGCATCCGCCGACCGGCCGGGCGTCCCGGGGCGCGTCGGAGCGGCTGCGCGGCGTGCCGGCTCTGCCGGCGTGAAGCCGTTGGAGCAGCTCTCCGGGGACGCGGCCCCGCTCGCTCGCTCGCCCGCGGAGCCCGGCGTCTGCCGCCCAATCCGCCGGGCCCCGGCTCCGCATCCGCCGACCGGCCGGGCGTCCCGGGGCGCGTCGGAGCGGCTGCGCGGCGTGCCGGCTCTGCCGGCGTGAAGCCGTTGGAGCAGCTCTCCGGGGACGCGGCCCCGCTCGCTCGCTCGCCCGCGGAGCCCGGCGTCTGCCGCCCAATCCGCCGGGCCCCGGCTCCGCATCCGCCGACCGGCCGGGCGTCCCGGGGCGCGTCGGAGCGGCTGCGCGGCGTGCCGGCTCTGCCGGCGTGAAGCCGTTGGAGCAGCTCTCCGGGGACGCGGCCCCGCTCGCTCGCTCGCCCGCGGAGCCCGGCGTCTGCCGCCCAATCCGCCGGGCCCCGGCTCCGCATCCGCCGACCGGCCGGGCGTCCCGGGGCGCGTCGGAGCGGCTGCGCGGCGTGCCGGCTCTGCCGGCGTGAAGCCGTTGGAGCAGCTCTCCGGGGACGCGGCCCCGCTCGCTCGCTCGCCCGCGGAGCCCGGCGTCTGCCGCCCAATCCGCCGGGCCCCGGCTCCGCATCCGCCGACCGGCCGGGCGTCCCGGGGCGCGTCGGAGCGGCTGCGCGGCGTGCCGGCTCTGCCGGCGTGAAGCCGTTGGAGCAGCTCTCCGGGGACGCGGCCCCGCTCGCTCGCTCGCCCGCGGAGCCCGGCGTCTGCCGCCCAATCCGCCGGGCCCCGGCTCCGGGGACGCCGGGCCCTGGCTCCGCATCCGCCGACCGGCCGGGCGTCCCGGGGCGCGTCGGAGCGGCTGCGCGGCGTGCCGGCTCTGCCGGCGTGAAGCCGTTGGAGCAGCTCTCCGTGGACGCGGCCCCGCTCGCTCGCTCTCCCGCGGAGCCCGGCGTCTGCCGCCCAATCCGCCGGGTTGGTGGCCAAGCGTTACCGAGTAGACCTTTTGTCTGCGGTACGTACACGCCGATAGCATCGTTGACGTCTGTTACATAGAGCGAGCACCTGTGCCGTGGTCGGCTGCCCGTTCTGCCCACCTCCGTTGCTGTGGTCGGCCGCCAGGCCTACGCGCTTCCGCGTCCGTCGCTGGCCGCCAGGTCTACCCACCTCCGTGGCGGTGGTCGGTCGCCAGATCTACCCCGTTCCGCGACCGGGGTTGGCTGCCAGGTGTACACGCTTCCGCGGCGATGGTCGACCTCCGGGTCTACCCGCTTCCGCGGCCGTCGGTGGCCGCCAGGTCTACCCACCTCCGGGGCGGTGGTCGGCCGCCAGGTCTACCCGTTTCCGTGTCACGCTGCCGTTGTCGGTAGGCCGGCTGCGCGCCCTGTCGCTTCCGTCGCGTCCGGCGTGAAGAGCGGACAGGTCTACCCAGCTTCTTTGGACTTTGCTCCTGCGTGACACGGTAGCTGTGTTGTCCGCAGCACTGCCGCGGAGCTGTCGAAGGGGTCGCTGTTTTGCGCTGCCTCCAGTTACCTCATCGTAAAGGTCGGCGTCGCTGGCGCGCCTCCCCGGTAATGCGCCGCACTGCTTTTTTACTGCCTATACGCCGGGACGTTCGATTCCGTATAGTAGGGGCAAGCGGCGAGGCCCCAAAAGGGCAATCGTGTTTCACGCTCAAAGAGGTCATGTGGGCCGCCCGGTGAAGTGGGGCGCTGGGCGGCCTTTCTCGCGGTGGTTCCCTCGGCGGTTCGGCACGGCCATCTCCCGGTGCTTTCCACAATCAAGTCAGCCCGGAAACTTATGCGTGCTCTAGAACGGAAGGATCTGCAGGCATGCTCCGGGGGCCGTTGCCGGCTGGTTGGAACTCTCCAGCCAGGTGTCGAGGGGAAGAGCAAACGGTGACAAAAGACCGGCGGTGGTCGCCGGCACTCGAACGCTGTGAGAGCTGGAGGGTGGACGAGCCGATGGTGGCTTCCCCTCAGCGGGATCCCGATGACGGCAAGGGAGAGTGCCGGCAGGCAGTCGGGGGCAGCGGTGCCCTGCGAGGTCCCAGGCTGCCGGCACCGCTCGAGGGCCCCGCGACGGGGGCGGACGGCGGTGGGAGCGCCCACCTCGTCGCCCCCTTTTCTCCGGCCTTAAGCCGGAGCCCGTGGAAGCGGGCATTGGGCGGCTGCCGGTCGCGGTGACCGGCGGCCGTAGCAGGCGGCCGTGGGGCGGGTCTCAAGCCTGCCGCGGCAGCCCCGCGAGGGGCCCGATGACGGCAAGGGAGAGTGCCGGCAGGCAGTCGGGGGCAGCGGTGCCCTGCGAGGTCCCAGGCTGCCGGCACCGCTCGAGGGCCCCGCGACGGGGGCGGACGGCGGTGGGAGCGCCCACCTCGTCGCCCCCTTTTCTCCGGCCTTAAGCCGGAGCCCGTGGAAGCGGGCATTGGGCGGCTGCCGGTCGCGGTGACCGGCGGCCGTAGCAGGCGGCCGTGGGGCGGGTCTCAAGCCTGCCGCGGCAGCCCCGCGAGGGGCCCGATGACGGCAAGGGAGAGTGCCGGCAGGCAGTCGGGGGCAGCGGTGCCCTGCGAGGTCCCAGGCTGCCGGCACCGCTCGAGGGCCCCGCGACGGGGGCGGACGGCGGTGGGAGCGCCCACCTCGTCGCCCCCTTTTCTCCGGCCTTAAGCCGGAGCCCGTGGAAGCGGGCATTGGGCGGCTGCCGGTCGCGGTGACCGGCGGCCGTAGCAGGCGGCCGTGGGGCGGGTCTCAAGCCTGCCGCGGCAGCCCCGCGAGGGGCCCGATGACGGCAAGGGAGAGTGCCGGCAGGCAGTCGGGGGCAGTGGTGCCCTGCGAGGTCCCAGGCTGCCGGCACCGCTCGAGGGCCCCGCGACGGGGGCGGACGGCGGTGGGAGCGCCCACCTCGTCGCCCCCTTTTCTCCGGCCTTAAGCCGGAGCCCGTGGAAGCGGGCATTGGGCGGCTGCCGGTCGCGGTGACCGGCGGCCGTAGCAGGCGGCCGTGGGGCGGGTCTCAAGCCTGCCGCGGCTTGCCACCTAGGGCCCGATGATGGCGCGGAGAGGCGGCGGCGCCTCCATCCGCTTTTTTTCCGAGTCTGTGCCATACGCGGGAGGCCTGTGGTGTCCGGCCTGCCCCAGCGTCCGTGGCTGCCGGAGGGCTCTGTTAAAAGGTCTGCGCAGCAGGGGCGAGGTGGCGGCACCTCGTCCTTCCCTCTTCGGCCCTAAGCTGGAGAGCCCCAGAGGTGGGGGTAGAGCTCGGTGGCTGGCCGCGGTGGCTGGCTGCTGGATGCAGGTGGCCGGGGACTGTGAAGCCTTCAGCGGCTTTCTCCGGCCGCCGAGAGCCCGGTGATGGTGTGAGACGAGGCGGCGGCGCCTCCGTCCCGTTTTTTTCCCAGCAAAGGGCACACGCGGGAGGTCTGTGGTGTCTGGCCTGCCCTGGCGTCCCTGGTCGCCGGAGGGCTCCATGGAAAAGTCTGCGCAGTAGGGGTGAGGTGGCGGCACCTTGTCCTTTTTCCGTCCGATCCTAAGCTGGAGCCCCTGAGGTGGGGGTAGAGCACGTCAAACTGGTCCGCAGTGGCCGGTGCCTTTT
>NW_024881271.1:235000-245000 GCF_018691265.1 Tyto alba
CACGGGGTAGACTTGTCCTCCCGTAAGCGCTGCACTGGGTAGACCTGTTCGCCCCTGCCACGGGTGCACTGGGTAGACCTGTTCGCCCCTGCCTCGAGTGCAATGGGTAGACTTGTCCTCCCGTAAGCGCTGCACGGGGTAGACTTGTCCTCCCGTTACTGGTGCACTGGGTAGACCTGTTCGCCCCTGCCCCGGGTGCAATGGGTAGACTTGTCCTCCCGTAAGCGGTGCACCGGGTAGACCTGTTCGTCCCTGCCCCGAGTGCACGGGGTAGACTTGTCCTCCCGTAAGCGGTGCACTGGGTAGACCTGTTCGTCCCTGCCCCGAGTGCACGGGGTAGACTTGTCCTCCCGTTACTGGTGCACTGGGTAGACCTGTTCGCCCCTGCCCCGGGTGCAATGGGTAGACTTGTCCTCCCGTAAGCGGTGCACCGGGTAGACCTGTTCGTCCCTGCCCCGAGTGCACGGGGTAGACTTGTCCTCCCGTAAGCGGTGCACTGGGTAGACCTGTTCGTCCCTGCCCCGAGTGCACGGGGTAGACTTGTCCTCCCGTAAGCGGTGCACTGGGTAGACCTGTTCGTCCATGCCCCGAGTGCACGGGGTAGACTTGTCCTCCCGTAAGCGGTGCACTGGGTAGACCTGTTCTTCCCTGCCCCGGGTGCAATGGGTAGACTTGTCCTCCCGTAAGCGGTGCACCGGGTAGACCTGTTCGTCCCTGCCCCGAGTGCACGGGGTAGACTTGTCCTCCCGTAAGCGGTGCACTGGGTAGACCTGTTCGTCCCTGCCCCGAGTGCACGAGGGTAGACTTGTCCTCCCGTAAGCGGTGCACCGGGTAGACCTGTTCGTCCCTGCCCCGAGTGCACGGGGTAGACTTGTCCTCCCGTAAGCGGTGCACTGGGTAGACCTGTTCGTCCCTGCCCCGAGTGCACGGGGTAGACTTGTCCTCCCGTAAGCGGTGCACTGGGTAGACCTGTTCGTCCATGCCCCGAGTGCACGGGGTAGACTTGTCCTCCCGTAAGCGGTGCACTGGGTAGACCTGTTCTTCCCTGCCCCGGGTGCAATGGGTAGACTTGTCCTCCCGTAAGCGGTGCACCGGGTAGACCTGTTCGTCCCTGCCCCGAGTGCACGGGGTAGACTTGTCCTCCCGTAAGCGGTGCACTGGGTAGACCTGTTCGTCCCTGCCCCGAGTGCACGGGGTAGACTTGTCCTCCCGTAAGCGGTGCACCGGGTAGACCTGTTCGTCCCTGCCCCGAGTGCACGGGGTAGACTTGTCCTCCCGTAAGCGCTGCACTGGGTAGACCTGTTCGCCCCTGCCACGGGTGCACTGGGTAGACCTGTTCGCCCCTGCCTCGAGTGCAATGGGTAGACTTGTCCTCCCGTAAGCGCTGCACGGGGTAGACTTGTCCTCCCGTTACTGGTGCACTGGGTAGACCTGTTCGCCCCTGCCCCGGGTGCAATGGGTAGACTTGTCCTCCCGTAAGCGCTGCATTGGGTAGACCTGTTCGCCCCTGCCACGGGTGCAATGGGTAGACCTGTTCGTCCCTGCCCCGAGTGCACGGGGTAGACCTGTCCTCCCGTAAGCGGTGCACTGGGTAGACTTGTCCTCCCGTTACTGGTGAAATGGGTAGACCTGTTCGCCCCTGCCCCGAGTGCAATGGGTAGACTTGTCCTCCCGTAAGCGCTGCATTGGGTAGACCTGTTCGCCCCTGCCACGGGTGACCTGGGTAGACCTGTTCGTCCGTGCCCCGAGTGCACGGGGTAGACTTGTCCTCCCGTAAGCGCTGCACTGGGTAGACTTGTCCTCCCGTTACTGGTGCACTGGGTAGACCTGTTCGCCCCTGCCCCGAGTGCAATGGGTAGACTTGTCCTCCCGTAAGCGCTGCACTGGGTAGACCTGTTCGCCCCTGCCACGGGTGCACTGGGTAGACCTGTTCGTCCCTGCCCCGAGTGCACGGTGTAGACTTGTCCTCCCGTAAGCGGTGCACCGGGTAGACCTGTTCGTCCCTGCCCCGAGTGCACGGGGTAGACTTGTCCTCCCGTAAGCGGTGCACTGGGTAGACCTGTTCGCCCCTGCCACGGGTGCACTGGGTAGACTTGTCCTCCCGTAAGCGGTGCACTGGGTAGACCTGTTCGTCCCTGCCCCGAGTGCACGGGGCAGACCTGTTCGTCCCTGCCACGGGTGCAATGGGTAGACTTGTCCTCCCGTAAGCGGTGCACTCGGTAGACCTGTTCGTCCCTGCCACGGGTGCAATGGGTAGACTTGTCCTCCCGTAACCGGTGCACTGGGTAGACCTGTCCTCCCGTAACGGATGCAATGGGTAGACCTGATCGTCCCTGCCCCGGGTGCACGGGGTAGACTTGTCCTCCCGTAAGCGGTGCACTGGGTAGACCTGTTCGTCCCTGCCCCGAGTGCACGGGGTAGACTTGTCCTCCCGTAAGCGGTGCACTGGGTAGACCTGTTCGTCCATGCCCCGAGTGCACGGGGTAGACTTGTCCTCCCGTAAGCGGTGCACTGGGTAGACCTGTTCGTCCCTGTCCCGGTTGCAAGGGATAGACTTGTCCTCCCGTTCCCCTTGCGCTAGGGGTAGTCTTTTTCTCCCCTACCCCGTGCGCCAGGGGTAGACTTGTCCCTGCCCCAGGCCCGAAAGCGCACCGCCGCTCGCTGCCCCAAGGAGGCGAGCGTGCCCGGGCCTGCAAGTAAGGCCGTGCGTGCCTGCCTCCCACGTCAGCCCTCTGGTGGCCTCCCTGGTGGACGCCACCTCCCGGATGGCCCGCTCCTGCCGGGCCGCTCCCCAAACACGGCCTTGGCGCCAGACCGCCCGCCCCGACCGCTCCCGCACGCAGGCGCACGTGCCCGGGCCTGCACGCCGGTCCGTGCACGCTTGCCTCACACGACAGGCCTCTGGTGGTCTCCCTGGTCGACGCCACCTCCAGGATGGCCCGCTCCTGCCGGGCCGCTCCCCAAACACGGCCCTGGCGCCAAACCGCCCGCCCCGACCGCTCCCGCACGCAGGCGCACGTGCCCGGGCCTGCACGCCGGTCCGTGCACGCTTGCCACCCACAGCAGGCCTCTGGTGTTCTCCCTGGTCGACGCCACCTCCAGGATGGCCCGCTCCTGCCGGGCCGCTCCCCAAACACGGCCCTGGCGCCAAACCGCCCGCCCCGACCGCTCCCGCACGCAGGCGCACGTGCCCGGGCCTGCACGCCGGTCCGTGCACGCTTGCCTCACATGGCAGGCCCCGGGTGGTCTCCCTGGTCGACGCCACCTCCAGGATGGCCCGCTCCTGCCGGGCCGCTCCCCAAACACGGCCCTGGCACCAGACCGCCTGCCCCGACCGTTCCCGCACGCAGGCGCACGTGCCTGGGTCTGCACACCGGTCCGTGCACGCTTGCCTCACATGGCAGGCCCCGGGTGGTCTCCCTGGTCGACGCCACCTCCAGGATGGCCCGCTCCTGCTTATTGTCTTGCACTAAAAACACACTTAATATCTCGTGGGGGGGTGGTGCTGGTGGTGGGGAGATGACACCCCCAACCTCGAACCCTGCCCAGACGTGAGAAACAGGTATGCTTATAATTCGGGGGGGTGGTAAAAAATAGAAGAAAGGAAAAAAAAAAAAAAAAAAGCAAAACAGAACAAAAAAAAAAACCCAAAACAACAAAAAAAAAATCCCCCCCCGCCAAATACCTCCAAACCCCCCCCCCCCCCAAATAACAAACCCAAACCAAAAGAAACAGATCATTTCGTGTGCCCGTCCCCCCCCACCCCCCCCCCCCGCACCTTCCGTGCACCACCACCCTCACTCACCCCGTAGATCATGGAGCAGCAGCTAGGTCTATCCGTCTCCGGGGCGAGCGGAGGCCGCCAGGTCTACCCGCCTCTGGGGCCGTCCAGGGCCTGCAGGTCTACCCGCCTCCGGGGCGTGCAGCAGCCGCCAGGAGTCTCCGGTGGGGCGGCCGTCCGTGGCCGTCACGTCGACCCGGCTTCCTGGAACAGGGTAGACGTGTTGTCCGCAGCACTTCCGACGAGCTGTCGAAGGGGTCGCTGTTTCGCGCTGCCTCCAGTTACCTCATCGTAAAAGTGGGCGTCGCTGGCGCGCCTCGCCGGTAGGGCGCCACGCTGCGCTTTCCCTATCCGTACGCTGGGACGCTCCAGCCCGTATATAGGGGAGAGCGGTGAGCCGGCTCCGGGGCATGGGCGGTGAGCGGGCACGGACGGCATACGGCTCGGCCAGAGAAGTGGGGCGCTGGGCGGCCGTTCTCGTGGTGGTTCCCCTGGAGGTTCGGCACGGACGCCTCACGTTGCTTCCAGGATCGAGGCAGCCCAGAGCGAGCCGGGAGCTATGAAGCCAAGGGAGCTGCAGGAGAGCTCCGGGCTGGCGAGATGGCTCTAGCCGGGAGCCGAGGGTCAGGGCGGGATCGACCGGCGGCGGTCGCCGGCCCTCGAACGCTGGAAGACCGGAGGGAGTCGAGCCACCGTTGGCTTGCCCCACGGCCCCCGAGGGCCCCGTGAAGGCACAAGCGGGCTCGCTAGCATGTAGTCGGAGCGGCGGTAGCCCGTGAGTTCCAAGGTGCCCGCCGGTTCCTCGGGGGCCCTGTGAGAAGGGGATGGACGATGGTGCGGTGGTGCTGCCGCCCCGTCCTGCTAGCCCTCCGGGCGGCCCCGGCTCCGCATCCGCCGACCGGCCGGGCGTCCCGGGGCGCGTCGGAGCGGCTGCGCGGCGTGCCGGCTCTGCCGGCGTGAAGCCGTTGGAGCAGCTCTCCGGGGACGCGGCCCCGCTCGCTCGCTCGCCCGCGGAGCCCGGCGTCTGCCGCCCAATCCGCCGGGCCCCGGCTGCGGGGACGCCGGGGCCCCGGCTCCGCATCCGCCGACCGGCCGGGCGTCCCGGGGCGCGTCGGAGCGGCTGCGCGGCGTGCCGGCTCTGCCGGCGTGAAGCCGTTGGAGCAGCTCTCCGGGGACGCGGCCCCGCTCGCTCGCTCGCCCGCGGAGCCCGGCGTCTGCCGCCCAATCCGCCGGGCCCCGGCTGCGGGGACGCCGGGGCCCCGGCTCCGCATCCGCCGACCGGCCGGGCGTCCCGGGGCGCGTCGGAGCGGCTGCGCGGCGTGCCGGCTCTGCCGGCGTGAAGCCGTTGGAGCAGCTCTCCGGGGACGCGGCCCCGCTCGCTCGCTCGCCCGCGGAGCCCGGCGTCTGCCGCCCAATCCGCCGGGCCCCGGCTCCGCATCCGCCGACCGGCCGGGCGTCCCGGGGCGCGTCGGAGCGGCTGCGCGGCGTGCCGGCTCTGCCGGCGTGAAGCCGTTGGAGCAGCTCTCCGGGGACGCGGCCCCGCTCGCTCGCTCGCCCGCGGAGCCCGGCGTCTGCCGCCCAATCCGCCGGGCCCCGGCTCCGCATCCGCCGACCGGCCGGGCGTCCCGGGGCGCGTCGGAGCGGCTGCGCGGCGTGCCGGCTCTGCCGGCGTGAAGCCGTTGGAGCAGCTCTCCGGGGACGCGGCCCCGCTCGCTCGCTCGCCCGCGGAGCCCGGCGTCTGCCGCCCAATCCGCCGGGCCCCGGCTCCGGGGACGCCGGGGCCCCGGCTCCGCATCCGCCGACCGGCCGGGCGTCCCGGGGCGCGTCGGAGCGGCTGCGCGGCGTGCCGGCTCTGCCGGCGTGAAGCCGTTGGAGCAGCTCTCCGGGGACGCGGCCCCGCTCGCTCGCTCGCCCGCGGAGCCCGGCGTCTGCCGCCCAATCCGCCGGGCCCCGGCTCCGCATCCGCCGACCGGCCGGGCGTCCCGGGGCGCGTCGGAGCGGCTGCGCGGCGTGCCGGCTCTGCCGGCGTGAAGCCGTTGGAGCAGCTCTCCGGGGACGCGGCCCCGCTCGCTCGCTCGCCCGCGGAGCCCGGCGTCTGCCGCCCAATCCGCCGGGCCCCGGCTCCGCATCCGCCGACCGGCCGGGCGTCCCGGGGCGCGTCGGAGCGGCTGCGCGGCGTGCCGGCTCTGCCGGCGTGAAGCCGTTGGAGCAGCTCTCCGGGGACGCGGCCCCGCTCGCTCGCTCGCCCGCGGAGCCCGGCGTCTGCCGCCCAATCCGCCGGGCCCCGGCTCCGCATCCGCCGACCGGCCGGGCGTCCCGGGGCGCGTCGGAGCGGCTGCGCGGCGTGCCGGCTCTGCCGGCGTGAAGCCGTTGGAGCAGCTCTCCGGGGACGCGGCCCCGCTCGCTCGCTCGCCCGCGGAGCCCGGCGTCTGCCGCCCAATCCGCCGGGCCCCGGCTCCGCATCCGCCGACCGGCCGGGCGTCCCGGGGCGCGTCGGAGCGGCTGCGCGGCGTGCCGGCTCTGCCGGCGTGAAGCCGTTGGAGCAGCTCTCCGGGGACGCGGCCCCGCTCGCTCGCTCGCCCGCGGAGCCCGGCGTCTGCCGCCCAATCCGCCGGGCCCCGGCTCCGGGGACGCCGGGCCCTGGCTCCGCATCCGCCGACCGGCCGGGCGTCCCGGGGCGCGTCGGAGCGGCTGCGCGGCGTGCCGGCTCTGCCGGCGTGAAGCCGTTGGAGCAGCTCTCCGTGGACGCGGCCCCGCTCGCTCGCTCTCCCGCGGAGCCCGGCGTCTGCCGCCCAATCCGCCGGGTTGGTGGCCAAGCGTTACCGAGTAGACCTTTTGTCTGCGGTACGTACACGCCGATAGCATCGTTGACGTCTGTTACATAGAGCGAGCACCTGTGCCGTGGTCGGCTGCCCGTTCTGCCCACCTCCGTTGCTGTGGTCGGCCGCCAGGCCTACGCGCTTCCGCGTCCGTCGCTGGCCGCCAGGTCTACCCACCTCCGTGGCGGTGGTCGGTCGCCAGATCTACCCCGTTCCGCGACCGGGGTTGGCTGCCAGGTGTACACGCTTCCGCGGCGATGGTCGACCTCCGGGTCTACCCGCTTCCGCGGCCGTCGGTGGCCGCCAGGTCTACCCACCTCCGGGGCGGTGGTCGGCCGCCAGGTCTACCCGTTTCCGTGTCACGCTGCCGTTGTCGGTAGGCCGGCTGCGCGCCCTGTCGCTTCCGTCGCGTCCGGCGTGAAGAGCGGACAGGTCTACCCAGCTTCTTTGGACTTTGCTCCTGCGTGACACGGTAGCTGTGTTGTCCGCAGCACTGCCGCGGAGCTGTCGAAGGGGTCGCTGTTTTGCGCTGCCTCCAGTTACCTCATCGTAAAGGTCGGCGTCGCTGGCGCGCCTCCCCGGTAATGCGCCGCACTGCTTTTTTACTGCCTATACGCCGGGACGTTCGATTCCGTATAGTAGGGGCAAGCGGCGAGGCCCCAAAAGGGCAATCGTGTTTCACGCTCAAAGAGGTCATGTGGGCCGCCCGGTGAAGTGGGGCGCTGGGCGGCCTTTCTCGCGGTGGTTCCCTCGGCGGTTCGGCACGGCCATCTCCCGGTGCTTTCCACAATCAAGTCAGCCCGGAAACTTATGCGTGCTCTAGAACGGAAGGATCTGCAGGCATGCTCCGGGGGCCGTTGCCGGCTGGTTGGAACTCTCCAGCCAGGTGTCGAGGGGAAGAGCAAACGGTGACAAAAGACCGGCGGTGGTCGCCGGCACTCGAACGCTGTGAGAGCTGGAGGGTGGACGAGCCGATGGTGGCTTCCCCTCAGCGGGATCCCGATGACGGCAAGGGAGAGTGCCGGCAGGCAGTCGGGGGCAGCGGTGCCCTGCGAGGTCCCAGGCTGCCGGCACCGCTCGAGGGCCCCGCGACGGGGGCGGACGGCGGTGGGAGCGCCCACCTCGTCGCCCCCTTTTCTCCGGCCTTAAGCCGGAGCCCGTGGAAGCGGGCATTGGGCGGCTGCCGGTCGCGGTGACCGGCGGCCGTAGCAGGCGGCCGTGGGGCGGGTCTCAAGCCTGCCGCGGCAGCCCCGCGAGGGGCCCGATGACGGCAAGGGAGAGTGCCGGCAGGCAGTCGGGGGCAGCGGTGCCCTGCGAGGTCCCAGGCTGCCGGCACCGCTCGAGGGCCCCGCGACGGGGGCGGACGGCGGTGGGAGCGCCCACCTCGTCGCCCCCTTTTCTCCGGCCTTAAGCCGGAGCCCGTGGAAGCGGGCATTGGGCGGCTGCCGGTCGCGGTGACCGGCGGCCGTAGCAGGCGGCCGTGGGGCGGGTCTCAAGCCTGCCGCGGCAGCCCCGCGAGGGGCCCGATGACGGCAAGGGAGAGTGCCGGCAGGCAGTCGGGGGCAGCGGTGCCCTGCGAGGTCCCAGGCTGCCGGCACCGCTCGAGGGCCCCGCGACGGGGGCGGACGGCGGTGGGAGCGCCCACCTCGTCGCCCCCTTTTCTCCGGCCTTAAGCCGGAGCCCGTGGAAGCGGGCATTGGGCGGCTGCCGGTCGCGGTGACCGGCGGCCGTAGCAGGCGGCCGTGGGGCGGGTCTCAAGCCTGCCGCGGCAGCCCCGCGAGGGGCCCGATGACGGCAAGGGAGAGTGCCGGCAGGCAGTCGGGGGCAGTGGTGCCCTGCGAGGTCCCAGGCTGCCGGCACCGCTCGAGGGCCCCGCGACGGGGGCGGACGGCGGTGGGAGCGCCCACCTCGTCGCCCCCTTTTCTCCGGCCTTAAGCCGGAGCCCGTGGAAGCGGGCATTGGGCGGCTGCCGGTCGCGGTGACCGGCGGCCGTAGCAGGCGGCCGTGGGGCGGGTCTCAAGCCTGCCGCGGCTTGCCACCTAGGGCCCGATGATGGCGCGGAGAGGCGGCGGCGCCTCCATCCGCTTTTTTTCCGAGTCTGTGCCATACGCGGGAGGCCTGTGGTGTCCGGCCTGCCCCAGCGTCCGTGGCTGCCGGAGGGCTCTGTTAAAAGGTCTGCGCAGCAGGGGCGAGGTGGCGGCACCTCGTCCTTCCCTCTTCGGCCCTAAGCTGGAGAGCCCCAGAGGTGGGGGTAGAGCTCGGTGGCTGGCCGCGGTGGCTGGCTGCTGGATGCAGGTGGCCGGGGACTGTGAAGCCTTCAGCGGCTTTCTCCGGCCGCCGAGAGCCCGGTGATGGTGTGAGACGAGGCGGCGGCGCCTCCGTCCCGTTTTTTTCCCAGCAAAGGGCACACGCGGGAGGTCTGTGGTGTCTGGCCTGCCCTGGCGTCCCTGGTCGCCGGAGGGCTCCATGGAAAAGTCTGCGCAGTAGGGGTGAGGTGGCGGCACCTTGTCCTTTTTCCGTCCGATCCTAAGCTGGAGCCCCTGAGGTGGGGGTAGAGCACGTCAAACTGGTCCGCAGTGGCCGGTGCCTTTTGCGTTTTGTTTGCACGTGGGGCAAGCGGTGCCCCGCAGAGTGTCCCAAGACCGGTGGCCAGCGGTGGTCGCCGGCACTCGAACGCTGAAAGGCCCGGGGGGGGGGGAGATGAGCTTGCCGTGGCTTTCCCCCGGTGCCGTTGACCGAGTGGAGGGATCCGTTGCTTGGAGCGTGTGGCTAGCGGCACCTCCCGCTCCTCACCGTGACCCGTCCAGACCCGCTGTCAGCGCCCGCGGAGGCGTCCTCGGCTCATCGGAGAGGCTCCGCGGCGGGCCGGCTCTGCCGGTGTTCAGGTCGCCGGAGCACCTCTTGCGGATGTTGCCTTGCTCGCTCGCACACAGAGCCCCGCGCCTGCCGCCCATCCCGCCGTGTGGTGGCCGGCGCGCGTGGCTGTCGCTGTCCCAGGTGTGTGGCCGTGGGGCCGCCGTTTCTTTCCTCGTGCTCCTTCCTTTGCTGATCGATGAGGCCTTTCGGGTCGCGTCGGAGAGGGCCCCCGGCGGGCCGGCTCTTCCGTACTCCCCGTAATAGGGAGCTGCGGCGGTGTCCGGTGTTCAGGCAGGGTGGTCTCCTTTCCAATTCGCTTCCCGTCGCTTGCGAGGCGTTGCCCTCCTCCCCCAGGTGAAGCAGAGCGGGTCGATGAGGGCGGCGGGGCGCGTGCCTCGCCGCGCGTGGGCCCCGTGCCTCTGCACGCAGGGGTTCTTGCGGGCTTGTTGACCGAACCGAGCTGTGTGATGGCCGCGTGGCCCCGTGAGCCTTCAGGTGTCCTAAAGCACGCGAGGTGCCGGTGCTTTCCTCGCTCCGGGTGCCC